>NW_027507873.1:756518-939018 GCF_037356315.1 Lithobates pipiens
GGTCGAAACGCGTCGGAGTATTCATGTGGATGTCAATTAATTAAATCTTTACTTGAAATGCATTGTATAGCCAATTTAATGAAATATTTTTCGAGATATGCCTGTAACCAGAGTTGGTATATTTAAAAAAATCAATGATCTGTAATTTTGTTGTCTGTATGAATAAATTATTTTATTATATTTCTACTCTCTCTGACCAATATATTATTATGCCGCTAAAAAAAAAAAAACCCTGGGGGATCCTCCCATTTTTTTTTTTAAAAGCTTTTGGGGTGTGCGGCTGACTCTAATCCATGTGTTTTTTCCATTTTGATACTCAACTATACTTCCACCTGATCCCAACCTGAAAGTACGTGTTACTGACCTTTCGCTTGTTTACTGACTACACTTTTGCTTGATCCCAATCTGCAACCACTTGCTACTGAACTTTGGCTTGATCCTCAATTACGCTTCCCCTTGATCCCAACCTGAAACCACTTGTTACTAACTTTTGGCTTGATCCTCAACTATGCCTCCACTTGATCCCAACCTGCAACCACTTGTAACTGACCTTTGGCTTGATCCTCAACTATGCTTCTGCTTGATCCCAATCTGAAACTGCTTGTTACTGACCTTTGGCTTGATCCTCAACTATGCTTCCCCTTGATCCCAACCCGAAAGCACTTGTTACTAACCTTTAGCTTGATCCTCAACTACACTTTCGCTTGATCCCAACCTGAAACCACGTGTTACTGACCTTTGGCTTGTTTACTGACTACGCTTTTGCTTGATCCCTACCTACTATATCTGATACAGGACCCCCGGCTTACTCAGCTCCTGGTGGGGCGATCCTGAGGACTGCAACCTGGTATTAACATGCAGCAAAACCTATCTTCACGATCAGGAGCTCTGGTGAATACCCAGTTAATGCTTAGACCCAGCACTTTGGGAAAGCCCATGTCATCTGCCAGGGTGACCTGCTGCTGTACTTATCCAGCTGGTTTGTGGGAGCCTCTCTACTGCTATAGCTAGTGGTCTCCAAGCCTGTACAGTACAAGTACTGTATTTGGATTAGAGCAAAATGAGGGACAAATGAGGAGGAAAAAGCACCAGAGGGACTTCGTTCCAAATCAGGGACAGTCCTTCAAAATCAGGGACAGTTGGGAGCTATGTATATATCGCTTGCGCCGTGTCTTCCCTGCTGCTGTCTGTATCTCTGCTACCACTCCTTCTTGATCTTTGGCTTGTTCCTCGACTACTCTTCCGCTTGATCCCCAACCTGAAACCGCTTATTACTGACCTTTGGCTTGACCCTCAAGTAAGTTTCTGCTTGATCCCAACTTATCCAGCTGGTTTGTGGGAGCCTCTCTATGGCTATAGCTTCTGGTCTCCAAGCCTGATCCCTGACCGTGACAAAAAATGTTAAATTTTTTTCAAAGGGTTCCAATCTTCGCTAAACTTTTTTGGCCAAGCAAGAACACCCGGCTTTGCTAACCTCTATTGCTCTAGTACACTACAACAGCACAAATAATGGGAAGGTTTGGCCGGTTTGGATTTTACACAAATTCTGTCTTGAGGTTAACATAATGAAAAGCCTCATAAGAGAAACTGACGGTAACACAGAGAATAATGGAAGGCTGGCATAACGTACCAACAAAGAAAGGATAACATGGTATTAATTAATGTTAAGTCACATCTGCAATTTCAATGAATCACCATTTCCTCCTTTCAGCCCAGAACATATTGACGAGGAGAAAACATTTACAATCCTTCCTCGGACAGTTTTCTATCGAGCGGATGATGTGACAGATCTACTGTCACTGGTCTTCCGAAACTTAGAATTGCGGCCTGTCTTTTCTCCTTTATACACAGCGAACAACTAATTTGTCTGTATGCCAGCTTTAACTAGCCCAGATGAAGCTCAGCTAATTTAATAGGAATTGTTCAATAGCTTCGACCCGGCTGACACACTGTCTGGCGAAGGCAGCTCCGTAACCGCTGGTGTCTTTCGTTATTTTTTTTTTTATTTTCTGTTTTTTACGCTCTTTCTTCAGAATACTCCCAACGCTCAAGTCAAATAAGAAAAGCCTTGGAGTCAATAGGGGCGACTTTTTCTCAAGGACATCCCTTCTGGTGCCAGGAGCTGTCATGCAGGATAAAAAAAATAAAAAATAAAAAAAAATCTCCCAGTGCGAAGGTGAGAGGACGCTAATTAACCACTTACCGACCGCCGCACGCCGATGTACGTCCTATTTTTTTGAAGAAGGATATCTCGGTAACGGCAGCAGCTGCTGCCACAACCGAGATATCCATCTCTTCAGGCGCCGATCGCCTGTACGATAACGGTGGTCTCCGCGGCGGATTCGCCACGAGATCACCGATTTCGGCGGCGGGAGAGGTGCCACCCCCCCCCTCCCGCCGCCCTCCCGCACCTTCCGCCGCTTACCGGAGCCGTCGGTAGCGGCGGAGGCGATTGGGTCCTTTCGCTAGCTGGCTATGGAGACGAGTGAGGCTAAGATGGCCCCCCACTCGTCTCTATACCATAGGAGGGCAGAAGCGATGTCAAAACGTCACTTCCGCCCATACCTCTAAAAGGTATATTTTTTTTTAAATGTCATTTTTTCTTTCTTTTTTTTTTTTTTGCATTTTAGTCCAAATATGAGATGTGAGGACTTTTTGACCCCGGATCTCATATATAAGAGGACCTGTCATGCTTTTTTCTATTACAAGGGATGTTTACATTCCTTGTAATAGGAATAAAAGTGATCCATTTTTTTATTTTTTTTAAAAAAACAGTATAAAAATAAATAAAATCAATTAAAATAAATAAGAAAAAAAGAAAAAAAGGTTTTTAAAAACACCCCGTCACGACGAGCTTGTGCACAGAAGCGAGCGCATACGTGAGTAGCGCCCGCATATGAAAACGGTGGCAAAACCACACATGTGAGGTATCGCCGTGATCGGTAGAGCGAGAGCTATAATTCTAGACCTCCTCTGTAACGCAAAAAATGCAACCTGTAGAATTTTTTAAATGTCGCTTATGATTTTTGAAGCTAAAAGTTTGACGCCATTCCACGAGCGGGCGCAATTTTGAAGCGTGACATGTTGGGTATCAATTTACTCGGCATACCATTATCTTTCACAATTTAAAAAAAAAATTGGGCTCATTTTACTGTTTTCTTATTTTTTTTATTCAAAAAAGTGAATTTTTTCCAATAAAAGTGCGCTTGTAAGACCGCTGCGCAAATACGGTGTGAAAAAAAAGTATTTCAATGACCGCCATTTTATTCTCTAGGGTGTTAGAAAAAAAAAACAATATAAAATGTTTGGGGGTTCTAAGTAATTTTCTAGCAAAAAAAAAATGTTTTAAACATGTAAACACCAAATCTGAAAAAGAGGCCTGGTCCTTAAAGCGGGAGTCCACCGGGACTCCGCGTTTTTTTTTTTTTTTAAAAGCCAGCAGCTACAAATACTGCAGCTGCTGACTTTTAAAATAGTGACACTTACCTGTCCAGCGCGCCCGCGATGTCGGCACCCGAAGCCGATCTCTAGACTCGGGTGCTGCCGCCGCCATCTTGGGTATGGGAATCAGGAAGTGGAGCCTTTCGGCTTCATTTCCCGGTTCCCTACTGCGCATGCGCGAGTCGCGCTGCGCAATAAGGACGGTCCCCGCTGCCTCTGGGATCTGTGTGTTTCCCAGCAGGCAGCGGGGCACTTGAGGAAGGGGGCGGGCACTTGCGGAAAGGGGCGTAATCTACGCCCCTTTTCCGCAGAGAGCTATCCCGGAAGTGGGTGCAGTTACCTGGATTATCCAGGTAACTGCACCCCTCCCCCCTGAAAGGTGCCAATTGTGGCGCCGGAGGGGGGGAGGATTCCGATGAGCGGAAGGTCCATTTTAGGGTGGACCTCTGCTTTAAGTGGTTAAATATACATTGCGGTGACCGGGATGGACCATAAGACGCAGCTTGACTTATAAACCGCGTCGGCGGTCTGTCGCGGAGTAGCAGCTGTTGATTAGTATCTGCTCGGCCACTGCTCAACTTCTTCTCTGTTCTTGACTTTCAAGAAATTTCAGCTAAGTAGATTGATAAAGGAATAAAAAGAGAGAGAGAGAGACCTTGGAAGCGTGGTGTAGGAAGGGTCTAAACTGGCCAAAAATTTTATTTTGCTAATTTTTTTTCAATTTTTGAAACCGATAAATGAAACCCATCACAGTTCCAACGGCCCAGAAAAAGCATACGTCTATAGATTTACGAAGTTACAAAATATATATAAAACAAAAAAATAAAAAATATTCAGATAGTGCGGCACTTAATCTATACAGCTTCTAAAGCATAAAAAAAAAATCAATTGTGCTGAATATGAAACATTGTGAAATCAATAACATGAACAATCATGAACATACACTATATTACCAAAAGTATTGGGACACAGACATGAACTTTAATGGCATCCCAGTCTTAGCCCTTGTACACACGGTCGGACATTCCGACGGAAAATGTCCAATGGAGCCCACACACGGTCGGAAATTTCACAACAAAAAAGCTCCCAATCGAACATTTTCCGTCTGGAAAAACCGACCGTGTGTACGCGGTATTATCGGACATCGATCGGACATTTTCCATCGGAATGTCCGTCCGGAACCGTGTTAATCCGACCATGTCTGGGCTTCATCGGACTTTTTCCGTCGGAATGTCCGACCAACAAAGTTTGAGAGCCGGATATAAAATTTTCCGACAACATGATCTGATCGGACTTTGTCCGATCGTTTGTAGAGAATTTCCGATCGGACAAAGTGCCACGCATGCTCAGATCAAATTCCGAGACCAAAGCTATTGGCTACTAGCCTGAACGTAGTCCCGCTGTAATGAAATAACGTCATCAAGTTACGAACGATCGGATTTTCTGACAACTTTGTCCGACCGTGTGTATGCAACACCAGTTTTGGACAAAAATCCGTCTGAAAAAATCCGATGGATTTTGTTGTCGGAAAGTCCGACCCCTGTGTACGGGGGCTTATGCCACGTATACATGGTCGGGTTTTTCCAACAAAAAATGTTAGATGGGAGCTTTTTGTCGTGAAATTACGACCGCGTGTGGGCTCCATCGGACATTTTCCGGCACACAAAATTTGAGATCTGGATCTCAAATTTTCCGACAACAAAATCTGTTGTCGGAAATTCAGATCGTGTGTAGCGGGGCTTTTTTTCTCAGAGAATAGGTGCAGGAACTCCCCCATTTGGGAGTTACCCATTGCTTTTGCCCCTACCTACCTCTGAGCACCAGTCCTTGGTTTCACCCACTACCCACCTCCCAGGACTGCCCCTTTTAGAGAATACCGAACCAAGTAACTTTCGTGGTACTGAGTAATTTGTATGGACTTTGTTATTGATAACAAGAAAAGTAGTAGAATAGACTCCCCACAGCCAACAAAAATAGACCCACCAGCAACAATAGATCCCCCCCCGCACAGCAACAATGGACCACCTACAACAAAATACCCCCAGCAACAATAGACCCTCTAGCAGCCAGCTATAATAGACTTCTCCCTCTAAGTAGAACCCTCCCAGCGACAACTGACCCCCCGCAACATAAGACCCACCCCAGCAACAATAGATCCCCCACTAGAAACATAAGACCACCCCAGCAACAATAGATCCCCCACTAGCAACAATGGGCCTCCCCAGATTTCCCACTAGCAACATAAGACCACCCCAGCAACAATAGATCCCTAGCAGCAATCAGCCCTTCTGCAGAAATAGATCCCTTTCAGCAACAATAGATCCACCAGCAGCCAGCATCAATAGACACTGTAGCACAACCCATAACTCCTTGCCATTACATACATTCCCTGCTGGAGGTGCCGGAACTGCGTTCCCCCGCGTACCAGCTGAAAAAAAAAAGCCCTGGTGTGTACACAATTCCGATGCACAAAGTTCTATGCATGCTCGGAATCAGGCTATTGAACTTCAAATTTCTCGGTTCATCGTACGTCCCTGCGTTCTTGACGTTCCGAATTTCCAACAACATTGTGTGACCGTGTGTATGCAAGGCAAGTTTGAGCCAACATCCGTCTGAAAAAATCCCATGGATTTTATTGTCGGAATGTCCGATTGTGTGTACACGGCATTAGTCCGTAGGGTTCAATATTGAGTTGGCCCATCCTTTGCAGCTATAACAGCTTCAACTCTTCTGGAAAGGCCGTCCACAAGGTTTAGAAGACGTGTCTATGGCAGGGGGTCTCAAACTGGTGGCCCTTCAGCTGTTGCGAAACTACAGATCCGTGAGGCATTGCAAGGATGGCTCTCTCAGGCAGAGGTGTGATGGGACTTGGTAGTTTCGCAACAGCTGGAGGGCCGCCAGTTTAAGACCCCTGGTCTGAGGGAATGTTTGACCATTCTTCCAGAAGCACGTTTGTGAGGCCAGGCACTGATGTTGGATCAGAAGGCCTGGCTCGCAGTCTTCCCTCAAAGGTTTTCTATTGGGTTGAGATCAGTCAAGTTCCTCCACCCCAAACTCGCTCATCCATGTCTTTATGGACCTTGCTTTGTGCACTGGTGGGCAGTCATGTTGGAACAGGAAGGGGCCGTCCCCCAAACTGTTCCCACAAAGTTGGGAGCATGAAATTGTCCAAAATGTTTTGGTATGCTGATGCCTTAATGCCGCGTACACACGGACGGATTTTCTGATGGGAAATGTTGGATGTGAGCTTGTTGGCTGAAAGTCTGACCGCGTGTACGCTCCATCGAACATTTGCCAATGGACTTTATGCTAACAAATGTTGGCTAGCAGGTTCTTAAATTTCAAAAGTCCAATCGTGTGTACACAAGTCCAATGGACAAAAGCCCACGCACGCTCGGAATCAAGTACAAGTCCGAGATATAACTCGTGTTCATAATGGAGATATCGCGTACGTCTTATACGTCACTACGTTCGTAATTGTTGGCCAACATTTGTGTGATCGTTGGAGCCAACAACCTTTGAACAAAAAAAAAAAACACGGTTTTGTTGTCAGAAAGTCCAATCGTGTGTACGGGGCATACGAGTTCCCTTCATGCCGCTTACACACGACCAGACTTTCCGGCAGAAAAGGTCCGACTGAATCATCTTGTCGGATATTACAATCATGTGTGGGGCTTCATCTGACTTTTTTCTTAAAAAATTCAGACGGACCTAGAAATAGAACATGTTTCAAATCTGTCCGACGGACTCAATTCCTATCGGGAAAACCGTTTGTCTGTGTGCTGGTCCGACGGACCAAATACGACGCAAGGGCAGCTATTGGCTACTGGCTGTTGAACTTTTCTAGTCCCGTTGTGTGTGGGCAAGTCCGTTCGTTCGGTAGTCCGTCGAAACTCAGTCGGGAAGACCGTCGGACCTTTTCTGCCTGAAAGTCCGGTCGTGTGTATGCGGCATCACTGGAACCACGGGACCAAGCCCAACACCTGAAAAATAATCCCCACGCCATAATTCCCCCCTCCACCAAATGGTGTTGACCAGTGCACAAAGCAAGGTCCGTGAAGACATGGAGGAGAGAGTTTGGGGTGGAGGAACCTAATTGGCCTGCACATAGGCTTGCCACCTTCTCTTGAAGCCAAACCCGAACACTTTAGCGGCACAGGGCACATAGTATACACCAGTGATGGAGAACCTTGGCACTCCAGATGTTTTTGAACTACATTTCCCATGATGCTCATGCACTCAGCAGTGTAGTTGAGCATCACCATGGGAAATGTAGTTCCAGAACATCCGGAGTGCCAGGGTTGGCCATCACTGGTCTACACTATAGGATTATAAAAGAATGCCCCAAAGAGAGTGGTAATGCAGCATGCAGTCGGGTTGAGTCCTGACCTCAACCCGATAGAACGCCTTTGGGATGAATTAAGAGCGGAGACTGCGAGCCAGGCCTTCCCGTCCAACATCAGTGCCTGACCTCACAAATGTGCTTCCGGAAGAAAAGGTCAAACGTTCCCATATGTTTTTTTTTTGTTTTTTGTTTTTTACATATACCGCCAGCTAAACCCTGGTGGTAATTATCTCATACTTCTTAACGCTCTGGTCCGTTGGTGAACTGGACTTAAGAGCTTTTTATGCCGTATTTACTGGGAATTTTTTAACATATTTTTTTATTATATTATATAATAATATATAATATATTATATTATATATTTTTTTATTATAACAATAATTAATATTGCGTAATAAATAAATAAATAATTTAAAAATATATATATATATATATATATATATATATATATATATATATATATATATATATACAGTGGTGTGAAAAAGTGTTTGCCCCCTTCCTCATTTCCTGTTCCTTTGCATGTTTGTCACACTTAAGTGTTTCGGAACATCAAACCAATTTAAACAATAGTCAAGGACAACACAAGTAAACACAAAATGCAATTTGTAAATGAAGGTGTTTATTATTAAAGGTGAAAAAAAATCCAAACCATCATGGCCCTGTGTGAAAAAGTGATTGCCCCCCTTGTTAAAACATACTATAACTGTGGTTGTCCACACCTGAGTTCAATTTCTCTAGCCACACCCAGGCCTGATTATTGCCACACCTGTTCACAATCAAGGCATCACTTAAATAGGAGCTGCTTGACACAGTAAGGTCCACCAGAAGATCCTTAAAAGCTACACATCATGCCGAGACCCAAAGAAATTCAGGAACAATTGAGAAAGAAAGTAATTGAGATCTATCAGTCTGGAAAGGGTTATAAAGCCATTTCCAAAGCTTTGGGAATCCAGCGAACCACAGTGAGAGCCATTATCCACAAATGGCGAAGACATGGAACAGTGGTGAACCTTCCCAGGAGTGGCCGGCCGCCCAAAATTACCCCAAGAGCGCAGCGACGACTCATCCAAGAGGTCACAAAAGACCCCACAACAACGTCCAAGGAACTGCAGGCCTCACTTGCCTCAGTTAAGGTCAGCGTTCATGCCTCCACCATCAGGAAAAGACTGGGCAAAAATGGCCTGCATGGCAGAGTTCCAAGGAGAAAACCACTGCTGAGCAAAAAGAACATCAAATCTCGTCTCAATTTCTCCACAACACATCTTGATGATCCCCAAGACTTTTGGGACAACATTCTGTGGACCGATGAGACAAAAGTGGAACTCTTTGGAAGGTGTGTGTCCAAGTATATCTGGCGTAGAAGGAACACTGCATTTCATAAAAAGAACATTATACCAACAGTAAAATATGGTGGTGGTAGTGTGATGGTCTGGGGCTGTTTTGCTGCTTCAGGACCTGGAAGACTTGCCGTGATAAAAGGAACTATGAATTCTGCTGTCTACCAAGAGATCCTGAAGGAGAATGTCCGACCATCTGTTCGTGTACTCAAGCTGAAACGAACTTGGGTTCTGCAGCAGGACAATGATCCTAAACACACCAGCAAGTCCACCACCGAATGGCTGAAGAAAAACAAAATGAAGACTTTGGAGTGGCCTAGCCAAAGTCCTGACCTGAATCCTATTGAGATGTTGTGGTATGACCTTAAAAAGGCCGTTCATGCTCTAAAACCCTCTAATGTAACTGAATTAGGACAATTCTGCAAAGATGAGTGGGCCAAAATTCCTCCAGGACGCTGTAAAAGCCTCATTGCACGTTATCGCAAACGCTTGGTTGCAGTTGTTGCTGCTAAGGGTGGCCCAACCAGTTATTAGGTTTAGGGGGCAATCACTTTTTCACACAGGGCCATGATGGTTTGGATTTTTTTTCACCTTTAATAATAAACACCTTCATTTACAAATTGCATTTTGTGTTTACTTGTGTTGTCCTTGACTATTGTTTAAATTGGTTTGATGTTCCGAAACACTTAAGTGTGACAAACATGCAAAGGAACATGAAATGAGAAAGGGGGCAAACACTTTTTCACACCACTGTATATATATATATATATATGTGTGTATTTATATATATATATATATATATATATATATATATATATATATATATATATATATATATATATATATATAATATATATTACGCAATATTAATAATAATTAATATATATTATGCAATATTAATTATTATTATAATAAAAAAATATATAATATAATATATTATATATTATTATATATATAAATATATTACGCAATATAAATTATTATTAATATTGCGTAATATATATATTATATATATATATATATATATATATATATATATATATATATATATATATATATATATATATATATATATATATATATATATAATGCAATATTAATAATAATTATATATATATATATATATATATATATTTTTTTTTTTTTTTTTTTTTTATTGGACTTAGTTTACCGCATTGCAATAATTTATGCAAATGGGATATGATACCTTTATCGCTCTACTGTATGTTACTTTTCACTCGCTGGATTTTATGTTATTATTAGATTTTGCTCATTCCTTATTTAAGTCAGTTCATTATGAAAAATAAAAATCCCCAAAAAAAATCAGATCATTAAAATCATCAAACGATCCAGAAATATACCTTCCTATATATCTATCTATAAATATATATACATAAAAAAAAATTTTAAATCCGTGAATGTATATTACCAAGCGTGCCCTTTCCGTACGCACACACAGAAGATGTCAATCACGCAATCTACACCCCGTATACCTCCATCTGGAATGACATTTATAGGCTTTCAGCATAATCCGTGTATGTTCTCATTCCTGAATCCACAGGGAAGTCTAATTTCTTCCATTATGATTCTTCCTTTAGGAATAGCAGATATAGAAATGTATACAAATTAACCAATTCAGCCCCCCCCGGAAGATTTTACCCCCCCTATCCTGACCAGAGCACTTTTTTGCGATTCGGTGCTGCGTCGTTATAACTGACAATTGCGCGGCCGTGCGACGTTGCACCCAAACAAAATTTATGTTCTTTTTTTCCCCCACAAATCGAGCTTTCTTTTGGTGGTATTTGATCACCTCTGCGTTTTTTATTTTTTGCGCTATAAACAAAAAAAGACAATTTTGAAAAAAAAAAAAAAGCAATATTTTTTACTTTTTGCTATAATAAATATATAAAATAACAAATTTCTTCCTCAGTTTAGCCGATACGTATTCTTCTACATATTTTTTGGTAAGAAAAATCCCAATAAGAGTTTATTGATTGGTTTGGGCAAAAAGTTATAGCGTCTACAAATTAGTGGATAGTTTTATGGCATTTTTATTATAATTTTATTTTTAGTAGTAATGGAGGCGATCAGTGATTTTTATCGGGGACTGCGACATTGCGGCGGACACATCGGACACTTTTGACACTATTTTAGGACCATTGTCATTTATACAGCGATCAGTGCTATAAAAATGCACTGATTACTGTATAAATGACACTGGCAGGGAAGGGGGTTAAACACTAGGGGGCGATGAAGGGGTTAAGTGTGTCCTAGGGAGTGATTCTAACTGTGGGGGGGGGGAGCTACCACTGACATGACAGCGATCACCGCTCCCGATGACAGGGAGCAGTAGATCTCTGTCATGTCAGTAGACAGAACAGGGAAATGCCATGTTTTCATAGGCATCTCCCCGTTCTGCCGCTCCATGACACGATCGCCAGGAGACCGGCGGACATCGAGTCTGTGGATCCCACAGGCACGGTCAAGGTGTACGCGACGAGAGTGCGTGCGTCCGCTAGCCCTGCCAATTAAAGGGGACGTACAGGTCCCACCGCTCCATTTGTCCACCGCTGCCATTGTGCCGACATATATTGGGGTGCGCTGGTCGGTAAATGGTTAAAGCAGAACTCCAGACTGATACAAAACGCATATTACTGCCGCTTTGATTCACTGGCATGTAATTGTGAAGGCTGAAGGTTTTTAGCCCCCCCCCCCCACAGACCCCAACCCTTATACTCACCTGAACCCCCATCTCAATCCAACGACGTGCAAAAAAAAAAAAAAACATGGCTGTTCCAGGAGTTCCTCTCCTCATTGGCCGAAACAGCAACGGGAGCCATTGGCTCACTAGCAGTGATTGAGGAGAGGGGGAAAGGAGGAAAAAAAGATCCCTCCTGCCACCCATCCACGGAGTCCTGTAGTGATGGTGGTGAGAGTGGCAACCTCAGCCTTGGTTCCCATCAGGCCATGTCCCCAACGTGTTTCGCTCAGCCCCCCCTCCGGATCCTAGTCTAGGGCCCAAATGCGTTTCGACCCTGCTCCACTTTTTCTTCAAGCCAAACCCGAATACTTTAGTGCAGCTTTTATTTTTAGTATACACTATAGGATTGTAATAGACCTGTGAAACCATTGGGCGCTCCACAGGGGCGGACTGACCATTTGGGCACTCGGATCCGCCGCAGAGACCACTCTTTTCAGAAACTGGGCCGATCACTGAAGAAGAGGAGCTAGCTGCTGCCATAACAACGATATCCCCCTTCATAAGAAAGTACATTGTCGCGCGGTGACGGTCCGGAAGTGGTTAAAGATTATCCCCTTCCCGCCGAGCGTACGCAGATGTGCGTACTCGGTTTCGGGGGGGTATACCGGGATGATGCCCACAGCTGCAGGAATCATCCCGGTACCATTTTTTACAGCAGGCGATTGGCTTTCCAGCCCTAACAACCGGAGCAGCTAAAAGCCGCTCGGCTGTTATGCCGGAGGAGCGGGAGGGGACGTCCCCCCCTCCCGCAGTCTCCCGCCGCTGTTACCGGTGCTCCCGTTCAATCGGGAGCACCAATCACACATCCGATGCCTCCGGCTGCTGGGGAGGAACTGGAACGACGCCGTAAGCGGCGTCATTCCAGTCTCCTAATAGTAAACAGGGAAGCGACGTCATGACGTCACTTCCCGTTTACTCGGCTGCCAATGGCGCCAGTTTTAAAAAAAATATATAGTATTCAGAATCGCCTTTTTCGGTGTAAAGGAGGGATTGGAGTCTTTTATACCCCCGATCCCTCCATAAAGAGTACCTGTCACCACCTATTACTGTCACAAGGGATGTTTACATTCCTTGCGACAGCAATAAAAGTGATCAAATGTTTTATTTATTTTTTTAAAACAATGTATTCATTTTAAAATAAATAAAATAAATAAAAAAAAATTTTTTTAAAGCGCCCGCCGTCCCCGCGAGCTCGCGAAGCAAAGAAAACGCATACGGAAGTCGCGCCCACATGTGAGGTATCGCCGCGATCGTCAGAGTGAGAGCAATAATTCTAGCACTAGACCTCCTCTGTAACGCTAACCTGGTAACCGTAAAAAAAATTAAAGCGTCGCCTATTGAGATTTTTTGGTACCGTATTTTGTCGTCAATCCACGAGTGCGTGCGATTATAAAGTGTGACATGTTTGGTATCTATTTACTCGGCGTAACATTATCTTTCACAAAAAATTGGGCTAATTTTACTGTTTCGTTTTTTTTTTCATTCATGAAAGTGTCCCTTTTCCCAAAAAGTTGTGTTTTAAAACACCACTGCGCAAATACCGTGTGACATAAAATATTGCAACAATCGCCATTTTATTCTCTAGAGTCTCTGCTAAAAATATATATATATATAATGTTTTGGGGTTCCAAGTAATTTTCTAGCAAAAAATATGGATTTTAACTTGTAAACGCCAAATGCCAAAAATAGGCTAAGGCCGCGTACACACGGGCGGGCTGTATGGCCTACTTAGTCCGTCATACAATCCGACGGAGAGTCCGTCATACTTTTGAATGAACGGACTTGACCACACACGGATGCACAAACAGTCCGTCGAAAGCTTGCGCGATGACGTGTACAGCACGTACGACGGGACTAGAAATAGGAAGTCCAATACACAGCAATGCAACCTTCCGCCGTGTAAATCCTTTCTGAGCATGTGCCATTCTTAGTCCGTCGAACTAGCCTACTCACGAGCGGATTGTCCGCTGAAACCAAAGTATGACGGACAGAATTACGGAAATTCCGAAATACTTAGTACACCAGACTGTCCGCTGAAAAAGTCAGCTGAAGCCCACACACGAACGGACTGTCCGCTGAAATGTGTTTCGGCGGACTAAGTAGGCCATACAGTCCGCCCGTGTGTACGCGGCATTAGTCATGAAAGGGTTAAAGAGAATACTCACAGAAAAAATTGAGCCATGCATGCTTTTTAGAGACCACTTTTGTGCAGGCATCCACGTCACCCCGAGACGTCATCCATCCAACATCCATATTAGTACTACGCCATGTTGTAAATAGTAGAGGACTAGTTAAATTGCTCAAATTGTAGTGCAGAGTAAAAGGAAGATGTTGTTTGCCGATGACGAGGGTGGGGTGGGAAAAGGGGGAGTGGATGGGTAATGCCCGAAGCGCAGCTGCTGCCTGAGAAATCCACAAGGATCGGGTAGAGCCGGCAGGGAGGAGATCCCATAAACAATGGAGATAGTATAAACATACCGTATTTATTGGTGTATAACACGCACTTTTTCCCCCCTAAAATCAGGGGGAAATCGAAGGTGCGCGTTAAACGACGATCCCCCCCCCCCCCCGGCTGTTTGTAAGCCTTTCCGCCGTTCTTGGTGACTTCCGGTTATTTTCGGCCGTTCCTGGCTATCTTTGCCCGTTCTCGGCTATTTTCGGCCGCACTCGGCCGTTCTCGGCGGCTTTTGGAAAGCCGAAAGCTGCCGAAAATAGCCAAGCACGGGCGAAGATAGCCGAGAATGGCCGAGTGCGGCCGAAAATACCCGAAAGCCGCCGAGAACGGCCGAGAACTACCGAGCGCCGCTGAGATACACAGGACATCCGCTCTGTATCTCGGCGGCGCCATTTTTAAATGACAAACACAAAGACAAGACTGCAAATGACACTGACAAGGCTGCATTGATGGGCATTTAAATGTAAGTTTTTTTCCTTAAACTTCCCTCCTAAAAGTTTTTTTTGTTTCAAATTCCCTCCTAAACTTGGGGTGCGTGTTATACGCCGGCGTGTGTTATACGCCAATAAATACAGTAAGTAGATTCAGGAAATCTCCTACAATATACAGGCACTTAAAGTGTATATCTTGCAGAGAAAAAAGGGGGAATGTTCCTAGCTGGGGGGCTCCCGGGAAACCAACGGTGTTAAAATTAAATACCAATTGCACAACGCTAAATATATTTGGAGTATTTTAAATATTTAGGAAGTAGTAGTCAAAAGGATTTAGAGATGTAAGTGAAATCTTGCAGAGTACAAAGGTAGTAGGTGTAAACTTACTTTGATCAAGCAAACAGCAGCAAAACCACCTTGCAATGGTGTGGAGTCCAGGCATGTAGCGGACTATTCACCCCATGCAATGGTATATGTAGGAGATGGTGTGTGAAAGATTACGCCCATCAGGATAGCAATATCCAATGATGGGCACCAAGAAACAGGTGATCCGGAGGCTCTCCTGGAAACTGGTGAGCTTAACTGGACCAGCTGATGTGCATGATATCCTAATGATGCCGGGAGCTCTCCGATCCCTTGGCTGAGCGGCGTCATCGCGTCAGATGGCGCGGTGACGTCAGACGTCACAGAGCCGCCGACACGGAAGAGAGGACAGAGAGCCGCCGACACGGAAGAGAGGACAGAGAGCCGCCGACACGGAAGAGAGGACACAGAGCCGCCGACACGGAAGAGAGGAAGAGAGGACACAGAGCCGCCGACACGGAAGAGAGGAAGAGAGGACACAGAGCCGCCGACACGGAAGAGAGGAAGAGAGGACAGAGAGCCGCCGACACGGAAGAGAGGAAGAGAGCACACAGAGCCGCCGACATGGAAGAGAGGAAGAGAGGAAACAGAGCCGCCGACACGGAAGAGAGGAAGAGAGGACACAGAGCCGCCAACACGGAAGAGAGGACACAGAGCCGCCGACACGGAAGAGAGGAAGAGAGGACACAGAGCTGCCGACACGGAAGAGAGGAAGAGAGAACACAGAGCCACCGACACGGAAGAGAGGAAGAGAGGACACAGCCGACGACACGGAAGAGAGGAAGAGAGGACACAGAGCCGCCGACACGGAAGAGAGGACACAGAGCCGCCGACACGGAAGAGAGGAAGAGAGGACACAGAGCCGCCAACACGGAAGAGAGGAAGAGAGGACACAGAGCCGCCAACACGGAAGAGAGGACACAGAGCCGCCGACATGAAAGAGAGGAAGAGAGGACACAGAGCCGCCAACACGGAAGAGAGGAAGAGAGGACACAGAGCCGCCAACACGGAAGAGAGGAAGAGAGGACACAGAGCCGCCAACACGGAAGAGAGGACACAGAGCCGCCGACACGGAAGAGAGGACACAGAGCCACCGACACGGAAGAGAGGAAGAGAGAACACAGAGCCACCGACACGGAAGAGAGGACACAGAGCCGCCGACTCGGAAGAGAGGACACAGAGCCGCCGACACGGAAGAGAGGACACAGAGCCGCCAACACGGAAGAGAGGAAGAGAGGACACAGAGCCGCCGACATGGAAGAGAGGCTGTATGTCTCCAACAGAGGTCGAGGTGAGAGATGACCAGGGAGTGAATTAGAAGCTTGGTGGTGTCATTAGTTAAAAAGGGGCGTATTCTGGAAATGTTGCGGAGGCTAAAGCGGCATGATTTGGACAGGGATTGTATGTGGGCCTGAAAGAACAGATGGAGCAAAGGGCACAGCGCGTGTGCGGGCCGGCGTATACGCGTCGGTCTATGTGCCCGTTGCAGCAAGGAGCCCAAGGGAAGCCCCGAGGCGGCAACAGACATCACGTCCCCCACCCCCCCCCCCCCCCCCCCCCCCCCGTGACGGGGGGGACTCAAGCCAGGCACATAACAAGCAAGGGAGGAAATGGCAATTTTCAGACATCTGCAAAAAAAATATATATATAGATTGTAAAATCATGTCCTGTGGTCCGGATAAGAAGGAATAGGAGGAACATAGAGCTTGAAAAATAAAATACATAGCTGGGATCAAGCAAATGTTCAAATGAATGTAGACCACATACATATCACAATATTGATGATCAATACAGGTCCAATAGAATGACATCAGCCATGCATTGCAGCAAACGTAGTTCACGTATGAGAGCAAATGATATTACATTTGTTTCCAACAACATCAATATCACACGAGTGATAATAAATGTAGATCTAATTGCATATAATTAGAATGTACATTAATTACAGACACAATCTTTTTTAGAGCAACATCATACAATTATGCATTGTCAAACCGAAGAAGAGAGGGGAGTACATAATTGTATATAGACAGAAGGCATTCACAGGCAAGATATTATACCTCGTGTTAGGTATTAGAAGGTAGGAGTAAAGAATTGACTACATACACGAGGGGGTATTAAGCACGTAAAGACAACCTTGTTCTATTTGCAATGATACATTGAGACCATAATCATCCTGGATGTTATGGGGGTAATAGCAAGTGTAGTGAGGGAGGGGGGGGGGGGGGGGGGTTGTTGTTTTTTTGTTTTTTTTAGCCCCTCACAAGGGCTTAAGTTTAAAGTGGTTGTAAACCCTTACAAACCACTTTGACCTACAGGTAAGCCTAGATTAAGGCTTACCTGTAGGTCCAAGAAATATCTCCTAAACCTATACGGTTTAGGAGATATTTACCTGAAGACAGCCACCACTAGACAGCGGCGCGCAGGCACACTGGGTAAGTTGCAGATTGCGGTTATATGCAGCGAGTGTCGGCTCCCGTGCACATGCACGGGAGTGACGTCATCGCTGCTCCAGCGAATCACAGCGCCGGAACAGTGAGACCCACGGAGACCCACCAAGCAGATGGACGCTCGGAACTACAGGAGACAGCGGTGACTTCGCTGGCTCCTGTGTCAGGTAAGTGACACATAAGGGACTACTATGCGATGCGATGCGATGCGATGCATAGTAGTCCATTATGCTTTACCTTTGCAGGGAATCAAAGAGGAAGTAAACCCATCAGGGTTTACTTCCTCTTTAAAGGCTTCATTAAAGCCTTGGGGTAGGGTGGCGTTTAAATCTGAAAGTCCCCGCTGGAGGAGAACTTTGTTGAGATCGCCACCTCTGGCATTTGGATTTAATCGATCAAGGACAAGGACCTTAAATTTTGGGGAAGCAGCCATTGTGAACAAGAGCTACATGTCTCCCCAAGGGGAGGTCCGGGTTACTGTTTTTCATAGCCGGTATGCGTCGATAGATTCTTTTGCATAGTTTTTGTATAGTTTTCCCGATATAATAACATCCGCATTCACATTGTAGAAGGTATACAACAAAAGTAGTCTGATGCCACGTACACACATGATCGGGAATTCCGGCCAGAAAAAGACAGATGAGAGCTTTTCATTGGAAAATGCGACCGTGTGTACGCTCCATCGGAATTTAGCTGTCCGAATTTCCACCAAGCCAAAAATTGATAGCATGTTCTTAATTTTCCCCAACGAAAAAACTTTCTATCGGAAATTTCACGATCGTGTGTATGCAATTCCGACGCGCCAAAAATCACGCATGCTCAGATTCAACTACGAGACAGAAGCTATTGGCTACTGGCTATTGAACTCCCTTTTTCTAGTCCCGTCGTACGTGTCATACGTCACCGCGTTCTAAACGATCGGAATTTGGTGTGACCGTGTGTAGGCAAGACAGCTTGAGCGGAATTCCGTTGGGAAAACCATCAGAGCTTTTTCCGACGAGAATTCCGATCGCGTGTACGCGGCATGACAATTAGGAAAGTCTTTGGGGTCAAAAGTCCATCCATTAGGTAGTCATATGCTTTTCCTTGTCTCCATATAGGAACAATAGGCACAAGAACCATAAGGGAAGGTGCCCAGTTTCTTACAGGGATCGCCCCTCTTGGAACCCTTGAATTCATTTTTCACTAGTAAATTGCCCACTGGGATAGCTCGTCTGAATGTGACCAAGGGAGTTGGCGAAACCAAGGGTCCTATTGCAGTGTCTGAAGTTAAGGTATGCCAATATTCATTGCAAAATTTGCTTAATCTTTAGATGTTCATTAGAAAAAGTAGTAATAGTCCTAGTGTAGTCGTGGGAAGTAGAAATGTCCTTTTTAGGGAGAAATAGTAAATCATCTCTGTTTTTATTAGCCACTCGATTAAATGTTTTTTTAAGACACTTATGGCTTTATCCTCTACCTAAGGGGCATTGTTTTAGATCTTTTGTTTCAAGTCTGAAATCAACATCATTCGAGCAATTGCGTTTTATGCACAGGTATTGATATATGGCAGGGATATGCAATTAGCGGACCTCCAGCTGTTGCAGAACTACAAGTCCCACGAGGCATAGCAAGACTCTGACAGCCACAAGCATGACACCCAGAGGCATGATGGGACTTGTAGTTTTGCAACAGCTGGAGGTCCGCTAATTGCCTATCCCTGATATATGGGATTGAATCCACTAAGGGCCTAGGATGGAAGCTAAGCGAATGCAAGATAGTGTTTCATGCAGTAGGTTTTCTAAACAGCTTACACTATAGTGTGTTATTATTATTATTATTATAATACAGGTTTTATATAATGCCAACAGTTTGCTCAGCGCTTTACAACATGAGGGCAGACATTATAGTTACATTACAATTTGGTACAAGAGGAATCAGAGGGCCGGCTCATTAGAGCTTACAATCAAAAAGTAAGAGTCAACTGATACAAAAGGTAATAGCTGTGGGGGGATGAGCTGATGGAGGAAGTAAAACAGTGTTAGTTAGAAGCAGGATAGGCTTCTTTGAAGAGAAGGGTTTTCAGGGATCGTCTAAAGATGGACATATTAGGAGACAGTCGGACAGATTGAGGTAGGGAGTTCCAAAGGATGGGAGAAGCTATGGAGAAATCCTGGAGGCGAGCATGGGAGGAGGTGACAAGGGAGCTAGAGAGCAGGAGGTCTTGGGATGACCGAAGAGGGCGTCTTGGTTGGTATTTTGGGACTAGGTTAGTGATGTAACTTGGGGGCAGAGTTATGGACGGCTTTGTAAATTATTGAAAGTACTTTGAATTTTATTCGTTGGGTGAGTGGAAGCCAGTGGAGGGATTGGCAGAGAGGGATGGAGGACACTGAACGGTTGGTAAGGTGGATGAGTCTGGCAGCGGCATTCATTATGGACTGGAGGGGGGATAGTCGATGTAAAGGTAATCCAACGAGGAGGGAGTTGTAGTAGTCGAGGTGAGAGATAACCAGGGAGTGAATTAGAAGCTCGGTGGTGTCATTAGTTAAAAAGGGGCGTATTCTGGAAATGTTGCGGAGGTTGAGGTGGCATGATTTGGACAGGGATTGTATGTGGGCCAGAAAGGACAGTTCAGAGTCTAAGGTTACCCCTAGCACCCTGGCATGTGAGGACGGACTGATAGATGTGCCATTGATCTTGATAGAGAAGTCAGGCGAAGGGGTATGTGGGGGAGGAAATATTATGAGCTCGGTTTTAGATAGATTACATTTGTGGAAGTGGTTTGACATCCAGGCTGATACGTCTGTTAGTAGATCAGTGATGCATGAGGAGATTGATGGGGTGAGCTGAGGGGCAGAGAGATAGATTTGGGTGTCATCAGCATATAAATGGTAGTGAAAGCCATGGGAGGCTATCAGCTGACCCAGGGAGGACGTGTAGATCAAGAATAGTAGAGGTCCAAGGACAGAACCTTGGGGAACCCCAATGGAAAGGGGAGTTGGAGAAGAGGAAGTGGAGTTGTAAGTGACACTGAAGGTGCGATGAGATAGGTAAGATTCAAACCAACGGAGAGTGCAGCCATGGAGACCAAGCAAATTGAGTTTTTTGAGGAGGAGGGGGTGGTTAACTGTATCAAAGGCAAAAGAAAGGTCAAAGAGTAAGAGTATGGAATAATGACCGTTGGTTTTGGCTGTTAGTAAGTCGTTTGTGAGTTTTAGGAGAGCGAGATCCAGACTGAAGGGGATCAAGAAGGTCATTCTCAGTGAGGTGGTCGCTCAGTTGGTTGTAGACTAAACGGTCAAGGAGTTTGGAGGCCAAAGGCAGTAAAGAGATGGGTCTTAAGTTGTTAAGATTGGTGGGGTCTGAGGCCTTTTTTTGGTATGGGAGTGACTAGTGCATGTTTTAGAGGGTTGGGGAAGATGCCAGTAGAGAGTGAGAGGTTGAAGATATGAGTTAAGGAGTGTAGGATTGAGTCAGATGGTGACCGTAGTACTTGAGAAGGAACAGGGTCCAGGGGGCAGGAGGTTAGGGGGGCATTAGAAAAAAGTTTAGTGACTTCCTCTATAGTAGCTGGGGTTAAAAGAGGGAAGTATTGATTGTGCAGTAGCAATGTGTTTCTGTGTGGGGAGCCTTTTTCTCAAGTCTCTCAACCACCTGTTTTTTATTACCCCGGTCACACGTGTGAATGAAGTCTTAGCGAGCACTAGGAAGGATTGAACTGGGATGGGTCACAGGACTTTTGACAAACCCAGGAACAGAGCATCAAACCCTACCGAAGTCTATGTGAGGAAAATCTGTACCTTTTGTTTTCTGGCCCATTTTAGGGCAAATTTGCAAGCTAATGGCCATATTAGGACAATTATGTTACAGACACTTGCTGCTTTGGGGTGAGGAATCTCCCACCTGCAACTAATTGGACCGTCACTGACAGCTGCCTTCTGGACCCAGAGAACCTTGTATTCACACCCAACCTGGAGCCGAAACCCAACATAATCTTATTTACAGATCTATGTGAGTTCTACATACAGTTCATCCCGAAAGTATCCACAGCACTTCACTTTTTCCACATTTTGTTATGTGACTTACAGCCTTATTCCAAAATGAATTAAACTCATTATTTTCCTAAAAATTCTACAAAATAATACCAAATAATGACAATGTGAAAGAAGTTTGTTTAAAATCTTTGCAAAATTGTAAAAAATTTAAATAAGGAAAACAATCCCATGTACATAAGTATCACAGGCTCCTCCCATGTACATAAATATCACAGGCTCCTCCCATGTACATAAGTATCATAGGCTCCTCCCATGGACATAAGTATCACAGGCTCCTCCCATGTACATAAGTATTTACAGTCTTTGCTCAATACTTTGGTGAAGCTCCTTTGGCACCAATTACAGCCTCAAGTCTTGTTGAGTATGGTGCTACAAGCTTGACACACCTATTTTTGGGCAGTTCCTCCCGTTATTCTTTGCAGGACCTCTCAAGCTCCGCCAGGTTGGATGGGGAGGGTCGGTGCGCAGCCATGTTCAGATCTCTCCAGAGATGTTCAGTCGGGTTCAGGTCTGGCTTCTGGCTGGGCCACTCAAGGCCATTCACAGAGTGGTCCCGTAGCCACTCCTTCGTTATCTTGGCTGTGTGCTTAGGGTCGTTGTCCTGTTGGAAGATGAACCTTTGCTCCAGTCTGAGGTCCAGAGATCTCTGGAGCAGGTTTTCATCAAGGATGTCTCTGTACATTGCTGTATTCATCTTTTCTTCAATCCAGACTAGTCTCCCAGTTCCTGCCACTGAAAAACATCCCCAAAGCATGATGCTGCCACCACCATGCTTCACTGTAGGGATGGTATTGGCAAGGTAATGAGCCTTGCCTGGTTTCCTCCAGACATGAGGCTTGCCTTTCAAAGAGTTCAATATTTGTTTCATCAGACCAGAGAATGTTGTTTCTCATGGTCAGAGTCCTTCAGGTGGCTTTTGGCAAACTCCAGGTGGACTTTCATGTGCCTTTTACTGGGTGGCTTCCGTCTGGCCACTCTACCATACAGGCCTGATTGGTGGACTGCTGCAAAGATGGTTGTTTTTCTGGAAGGTTCTCCTCTCTCCACAGGTTCTTGGTGAACTCCCTGACTAAGGCCCGTCTCCCACCGATCGTTCAGTTTGGCCGGATGGCTTGCTCTAGGAAGTCTTGGGGGTTCCAAACGTCTTCCATTTACAGATGATGGAGGCCACTGTGCTCATTGGGACCTTCAATGCTGCAGAAATGTTTCTGTACCCTTCCCCCGATCTGTGCCTCCATATAATCCTGTCTCAGAGGTCTACAGAGTACTCCTTGGACTTCATGGCTTGGTTTGTGCTCTGACATTCAATGTTAACTGTGGGATCTTCTATAGACAGGTGTGTGGCTTTCCAAACAGGGTGGATGGTAGGCACAGAGGCAATGGATATGGTGTACAAGGAAAGTCACTGGTTAATGCACAGCTAAGCGCAGCTTTTTCGAGAGTGTAGCTTACTCTGTAGTAAAAAAGAAGAAGGGTGGAGACAAGAAAGTGCCACTAAGTGTAATATTGTATAACATGTTTGATTGCCCCCATAATGGGCTACTCACAGGATAAGTTATGTATACAAGTTCATCTGTAATATTGTTTTGCTGAGTGCTGTGTCCGCCATTCAAAGGGGGGCGCTGCAGTGGCAGGTGGATGTATTCTGATGTCAGAAACCGGAGGAGGAGTACCGCGATCGAGCATGGCTCTGTGGGGTAGCTCTGTAGAGAGCTGCAGCGGTGAGACGAAAGCCTGCCGGTCTCACAAACCAGAAGGGGAAGTCCGCTCGTAGAGTCCAGTGTTGGAATGGTACGCATCGCGGATCGTGGTGGGGCGGCTTAGCGGTGCTGACGTCACAGATCCCAGAGTTCAGTGTGACACGTTTCGGAGCAAGCGCCGTGCTACGGTGGAGCAAGCGCACTCCTTTATCAAGCTGTGGCCTGTACTGAGAGCCTGTAATTTATACTAGACCAGCCGGAAACGCCAGCCGCAGGACAAAACAAACAATAGTAAAGGCATTAAAATGGTGATAAATAATAAATAAAACATAAAAAATTTTTTTTTTAATGTCTAGTAACAAAGGTAGAAACTAACGTCCAGTTATTCATTTCAGACCGGACCATTTTGCTGGCTTAAGACCAGAGCACTTTTTGCGATTCGGCGCTGCGTCGCTTTAACTGACAATTGCGCGGTCGTGCGACGTGGCTCCCAAAAAAAAATTGACGTTCTTTTTTTCCCCACAAATAGAGCTTTCTTTTGGTGGTATTTGATCACCCCTGCGGTTTTTATTTTTTGCGCTATAAACAAAAATAGAGCGACAATTTTGAAAAAAACGCATTATTTTTTACTTTTTGTTATAATAAATATCCCCCAAAAATATATAAAAAAACATTTTTTCCCTCAGTTTAGGCCGATACGTATTCTTCTACATATTTTTTGGTAAAAAAAATCGCAATAAGCGATTATTAATTGGTTTGCGCAAATGTTATAGCGTTTACAAAATAGGGGATAGTTTTATGGCATTTTTATTAATATTTTTTTTTAGTAATGGCGGCGATCAGCGATTTTTATCGTGACTGCGACATTATGGCGGACACATCGGACATTTTTGACACATTTTTGGGACCATTGTCATTTATACAGCAATCAGTGCTATTTAAATGCAGTGATTCCTGTGTAAATGACACTGGCAGGGAAGGGTTTAACCAGTGGGTGGCAGTGTAGGGGTTAAGTGTTCCTAGGGGCGTGTTACTAGCTGTGGGGGGCTGGGCTTTGTGTTAGCGAATGCTGATCTCTGCTCCAATCACATGGAGCAGAGATCAGCGTCACTTGTTGCTAGGCATCTCCCCGTGAGACGATCGCGGGTATCCCCACGGCGATTGAGTCCACGGGAGCCCGCGACCGGACTCACGGGGGTCCACGACCGGCACGCGAACGCGCACGCGATGGCAAGGCGGCATATAGAAATGAACGTACCTGTACGCCAATATGCCTGCCCGTGCCATTCTGCCGACGTACATCACTGCACGCCGGTCGGGAACCGGTTAATAAATTTGCAAAGATTTCGACCAAACTTCTTTCATGTTGTCATTATGGGGAATTGTTTGTAGAATTCTGAGGAAATTAATAAATTTAATCCATTTTGAAATAAGGCTGTAACATGACAAAATGCGGAAAAAGTGAAGCACTGTGATTACTTTCCGGATGCTCTGTATTTCTGGATAATTGTGTATCTAGAATAGGGCAGATTGCTACAAACCGGAACAAAGAAACAGAAAACCATCCTTAATCAAAGTGCTGGTTGTTATTTCTCCGGTATAAACTCATTCTGTGTATTGAGCACCTTAATTAAGGTGATTTTCCTTTGTAATTGTGTAAAAAAAGTTGCAAATGAGTCATTTAAAAAGAACGATGAAAGGGAGGCCGGGTATTTAATAGATATCCATCCATGTGAAGTTATTTTCAACCAATTTAATTAACTTCCCAATGCAAGCCGAGATTTCTCAGTGCCTGTATTTGTTGAGATATAAATGTTCATAGGAGCAGTGCGAATCTCCGAAAGGTTATCTTCCCTGTGATCAGAGGAGAAATTTTGGTAAAATTTTTGCCAAAGAAACGCAAAATTATGTACACTATTTTTTTATTTTTTCGTTATTAACAGCTTGTTGTCTGCCCCATAACAATTTCCCTGCTACAAGGTAGTAGCTCTGCGCTGGATCACGTATATATACTTCCGGGTAGGGATGGACGAACAGTTTGGCCCCGAGCATAAGTTTGGGCCCAATTTTGGTTGTTCGGGTGTGTTCTGCAGAACACCGAACAATATGCGGTGTTCGGGGGCAAATTCGAAAGCCGCCAGAACACCGTTAAAGTCTATGGGACATTAACATGAAAAATCAAAAGTGCTCATTTTAACTGGTTCCCAACCGGCGCACGCCGATGTACGTTGGCAGAATGGCACAGGCAGGCATATTGGCTTACAGGTACGTCCAATCTTATATGCCACCATGCCATCGCGGCGCGCTCGCATGCTGGTTCAGGACCCCCGCGAGTCTGGTTGCGGGTCCCGCGCACTCGATCGCCGCAGGCATACCCGTGATCGTCTCACAGGGCGGCTGAACGGAGAAATGCAGTTGTAAACAACATTTCCCCATTCTGCCTAGCAACTAGTGACGCTGATCTCTGCTTCATGTGATTGGAGCAGAGATCAGTGTTCACTAAATGAAAGCCCAGCCCCCCCACAGTTAGTAACACGCCCCTAGGAACACTTAACCCCTACACTTCCACCCACTGGTTAACCCCTTCACTGCCAGTGTCATTTACACAGGAATCACTGCATTTATAGACCAGTGATTGCGGTATAAATGACAATGGTCCCAAAAATGTGTCAAAAATGTCCGACGTGTCCGCCATAATGTCGCAGTCACAATAAAAATTGCTGATCGCCGCCATTACTAGTAGAAAAATGTATTAATAAAAATGTCATAAAACTATCCCCTATTTTGTAAACGCTATAACTTTTGCGCAAAGCAATCAATAATTGCTTATTGCGATTTTTTTTTTACCAAAAATATGTAGAAGAATACGTATCGGCCTAAACTGAGGGAAAAAAATGTTATTTTATATATTTTTGGGGGATATTTATTATAACAAAAAGTAAAAAATAATGCGTTTTTTTTCAAAATTGTTGCTCTATTTTTGTTTATAGCGCAAAAAATAAAAACCGCAGGGGTGATCAAATACCACCAAAAGAAAGCTCTATTTGTGGGAAAAAAAGGACGTCAATTTTATTTGGGAGCCACGTCGCACGAATTGTCAGTTAAAGCGACGCAGTGCCGACTCGCAAAAAGTGGTCTGGTCTTTGACCAGCAAAATGGTCCGGGGCTGAAGTAGTTAAGAGTTAATATGCAAGTTATTGTCATAGAAAGTGTTTGGGGACCTGGCTCCTACCCCAGGGGACATGTATCAATGCAAGAAAAAGTTTTAAAAACGGCCGTATTTTCGGGAGCAGTGATTATAATAATGCTTAAAGTGAAACAATAAAAGTGAAATATTCCTTTAAATTTCGTACCTGGGGGGTGTCTATAGTATGCCTGTAAAGTGGCGCATGTTTCCCATGCTTAGAACTGTCTGACAGCAAAATGACATTTCTAAAGGAAAAAAAAGTCATTTAAAACTACTCGCGGCTGTAATGAATTGTCGGTCCCAGCAATACACATAAAAGTAATTGAAAAAAAAAAGGCATGGGATCCCCCCACAGTACGTTACCAGGCCCTTTGGGTCTGGTATGAATATTAAGGGGAACCCCGAAACAAAATTTAGGGCCAGTTCACACCAGACGCAGTTCCGTTCAGTTCTGTGTGCTTTTTTTTTTTTTTGCAGTAAAAATGCATGCACAGTGTTTTCCATGTATTCCAATGGCTCTAGTTCACACCATGCAGTTAGTTTCTGGTCAGTTTCCGGTCAGTTTCCGGTCAGTTTCTGGTACACTGACCAGAACTTACTGTATTGGTGCAGAAAAAAATGAACTGAACGGAACTGCATCTGGTGTGAACTGGCCCTTATAAAGAAAATGCATAGGGGTCCCCCCAAATTCCATACCAGGCCCTTCAGGTCTGGTATTGATATTAAGGGGAACCCTGGCCAATTTTTTTTATTAAAATTGGCATGGGGGTCCCCCCAAAAATCCATACCAGACCTATATCCGAGCACGCAACCTGTCAGGCTGCAGGAAAAGAAGGTGGGAGGGACGAGAGAGCGCCCCCCTCTGAACCGTACCAGGCCACATGCCCTCAACATGGGGAGGGTGCTTTGGGGTAGCCCCCCAAAGCACCTTGTCTCCATATTTGATGGGGATAAGGGCCTCATCCCCACAACCCTTGCCCGGTGGTTGTGGGGGTCTGCGGCGGGGGGCTTTTTGGGAATCTGGAAGCCTAAATTGATGAAGAAATTAGATTTTTTTACATTTTTTGTTTTTATACCCCAAAGCGCCTTGTCCCCATGTTAATGAGGACAAGGGCCTCTTCCCGACAACCCTGGCCGTTGGTTGTCGGGATCTGCAGGCAGGGGGCTTATCGGAATCCCCCAGATCCTGGCCCCCCCCCACCCTATGTGAATGAGTATGGGGTACACGGTACCCCTACCCATTCACCTGAGGGAAAAAGTGTTAATAAAAAAAACACAACACAAGTTTTTAAAGTACGTCATTAGACAGCTCCGGGGGTCTTCTTCCGACTTCGGGGGTCTTCTCGCCGGGCTCCTCCGCTATCTTCTGCTCTTTTACCGCTCTTTTACTAGAGGAGGAGCCCGGCTTTCTCCTTCGTCGCCGCCGTTCGGGGGTCTTCTTTCGACTTCGGGGGTCTTGTCCCTCTCTTCTTTTCTTCTTCCGGGCCTCCGCTATCTTCTTCCAGCTCTTTAACTAGCATTGGCCCGGGCTTGCACACTCACTGCTTTACATTGTAGACAAGCGTCATTTCTTCAGTGTTGTCGCATTAAAAGATATAATAAAATGTTTGCAAAAATGTGAGGGGTGTACTCACTCTTGAGAGATACTGTAATTCAAATTCAAAAACTAAAGGCTGTAATGTAACAAAATAGGTAAAAAGCCAAGGGGGCGGGGGGTGGGGAAGCTTTTGCAAGGCACTGTAGTGGACCTGTTTACCTGTAGAGCGAAAATGAAAGGAAATCTTACATTTCGGGTGGTCACCGGAACAGATAATCTTCCAAGGGCAACACTGGGTCTGGTGACAACCAGGGGTTCCTTCACTTTGAAGAGATTCCCCCTCACTTCCTGTTTTTTTGCTATGGGACAGGAAGTGAAAGGGAAATTTCCCCAATGGGCACATCAACGGCAAAAAA
This sequence comes from Lithobates pipiens, assembly GCF_037356315.1. NCBI lineage: Eukaryota > Metazoa > Chordata > Amphibia > Anura > Ranidae > Lithobates > Lithobates pipiens. Next base: position 784,982 of record NW_027507873.1, read on the forward strand.
AAAAAAAATCACATGGCTTATAACCCTCTCTTTATTCAAAATAAAAAAACAAAACAAAAACAAAACCGTCAGTTCTAATTTAACCACTTCAATACCGGGGGGCACTTATACACTTGCACTTTGAATGACAATTTTGCGGTCATGCTACACTGTACCCAAACTAAATTTTTATAATTTTGTTCCCACAAATAGAGCTTTCTTTTGGTGGTATTTGATCGCCTCTGGGATTTTTATTTTCTGCTAAACAAATAAAAAAAGACCGAAAATCTTGAAAAAAAAACATTTTTTTTTGTTTCAGTTACAAAACTTTGTAAATAAGTAAGTTTTCTCCACTGATGGGCACTGATGGGGCTGCAGTGATGGGCACTGATAAGGCGGCACTGATGGGCACCAATGAGGTGGCACCAATGAAGTGGCACTAATAGGCGGCACTGATAGGTGGCACTGATATGCGACACAGACACTGATAGGTGGCACGGATTATCATGGATAGGTGGCATGGATTGGCATGGATAGGTGGCACAAATGGGCATGGATAGGCGGCACGAATGGGCATGGATAGGCGGCACGGATGGGCATGGATGGGCACGGATAGGCAGCTAGGATGGGCACTGACAGGCAGCTAGGATGGGCACTGATAGGCATCTAGGATGGGCATTGATAGGCGTCTAGGATGGGCACTGATAGGCGGCATGGATGGGCACTGATAGGCGGCATTGTAATTTAAAGTATTGTAGGGATGGATGCCAATCAGTGCCAAACAATAATGCATGCCAATCAGTGATGCCCATTGTGGGCACTGATTGGCATCCATTATGGGCACTGATTGGCATTCATTATGGGCACTGGCGGGCATCCCTGGTGGTCTAGGGGGGCATACCTGGTGGTCTAGGGGGGCATACCTGGTGCTGGGCATCCCCTGGTGGTCTGTTGGCGTCCCTGGTGGTCCAGTGTGGGCATCCTCGGGGGGGCTGCGCTGATAATCGATCAGCACAGACCCCCCCTGTCAGAGGAGCAGCCGATCGGCTCTCCTCTACTCACGTCTGACAGACGCGAGTGAGGAAAAACCGATCGCCGATTCTTCCTATTTACACTGTGATCAGCCGTGATTGGACACGGCTGATCACGTGGTAAAGAGTCTCCGTCGGAGATTCTTTACCGAGATCGTGGTTGCCGGGTGTCAGACTGACACCCCGTAACAACGATCGCCGCGATGCGTGCCCCCGGGGGCGTGCAGCGGCTTAATATCCTGATCACGTCATATGACGTCCGGTCAGGATATTAAAACCACTTTGCCACCGTCATTTTGCTATATGGCGGGCGGCAAGTGGTTAAGTTTACGTATTCAATTCTTTTTTCACAAAGATTTATCATAAGATCTCGACAAAGGCATTCTTCACATCTGCTATTGATACCATCGCCTTCCTAGATGAGGAACTCTCCAGAGAATGATACGACTATCGTTGCCTCTTGTTCAATGTTCTTAAAAAAATATATATATATATATAAAAATAAAGAAGACATTGAGATGTAGTGGTCTGGTAAGTGTTTTCAAGTCGAGATTCCGGCAAGGCGAGCTCCAGTCAAGGTTACAAACGCAACCTCATTTATCCCGTCGTCGAGTGTCTCTCCTTCTCTCCTCTTACTTAAGACGGAAGATTAAACGCGGCCGAAGTTGACAATATAAAGGCAGGGAATAAAACAATAACTATTCTTTCCCGTGGAAACCCATTGTCTAATTGAATGCAGCTGGGTCTGTGACAGGAGGGAATTTCAATTAGTTAATTGTCAACCCGGTGACACCATAATTAACCTATCATCAGGATTCATCATGCTCAAGGCAAGATTATTTTTTTTTCAAATTACTCAATTATATTGGACGGGGGAAAGAAAAAGACTCCCCTCTGTATTTAAAGCAATAAAAACAACGTATCCGTTTAATGTATGTCTGTCTCTTGGAAGACAAAGGTACATTTGCGTTAAAGAGTTCCTGTCTAGAAACGTGCAGCGGTAGCCGGGGGGGCTCATCCGGGATTTCAAAGAGCGAACTGACCTGGCTTGTTCTTATTCTACCAGGAAAAAAAAAATAAAAAATGTGGGTGCCGAAAACCGAAAATTCAGGACACGCTTGACCGGAGCTGAAGTTGGCGGTTTAAGATATATATATTCAGCCCTCGTGGAGGCATTGATATAATGGGGGATTGAACGAGAAGATTGCTGGGAGTAAGGGAAGATTCAGAGTACATAGGTGCTTGATGGGGGGGGGGGGGGTGTAATTGGAGGCATAGGTCTGAATCATACCCCCCCCCATCCATCATACTTATGCCTCCAATTCCACCCCCTCCCCAAAAATCTACCTTACCTATGCCTCCAATTCCGGCCCCCTATTCTATCATACCTTTGCCTCCAATTCCGCCCTCCCCCCATTCGATCATAACTATGCATTCAATTCCACCTCCCTTCCCCCAATCTATCATGCCTATGCTTCCAATTCTGCCCCCCCCATTCTAATATACCTATGCCTCCAATTCCGCCCCCCTCCCCCCATTCTATCATACCTATGCCTCCAAGTCCACCCACCTCCTCCCAATCTAACATACCAATGCCAATTGCACCTCCCCTCCCCCAATCTATCTTACCTATGCCTCCAATCTCATTCCCCCATTCGATCATACCTATGCCTCCAATTCCGCACTCCCTCATTCGATCATACCTATGCCTTCAATTCCACCCACCCCCATTCTATCATACCTATGTCTCCAAGTCCACCCCCCTCCTCCCAATCTATCATGCCTATGCCTCCAATTCTGCCCCCCTCCCCCCATTCTATCGTACATATGCCTCCAATTTCACCCCCCCCCCCCATTCTATTATGCCTATGCCTCCAATTCTGCACTCTCCCCATTTGATCATACCAATGTATTCAATTCCACCCCCCTCCCCCATCTATCATGCCTATGTCTCCAATTCTGCCCCCCTTCCCCCATTCTATCATACCTATGCCTCCAAGTCCACCCACCTCCTCCCAATATAACATACCTATGCCAATTGCACCTCCCTTCCCCCATTCTTTCATACCTATGCCTCCAATTCCGCCCCCCCATTCTAATATATCTATGCCTCTAATTCCGCCCCCCTCCCCCCATTCTATTATACCTATGCCTCCAATTCCGCACTCCCTCATTCGATCATACCTATGCCTTCAATTCCACCCCCCTCCCCTCATTCTATCATACCTATGCCTCCAATTCCACCCCCCCCCCCATTCTATCATACCTATGCCTCCAATTCCGCCCTCCCCCATTCAATCATAACAATGCCTTCAATTCCACCCCCCTCCACCCAATCTTTCATGCCTATGCCTCCAATTCTTCCCCCCTCCCCCCATTCTATTATACCTATGCCTCCAATTCCACCCCCCCATTCTATCATACCTATGCCTCCAATTCCGCACTCCCTCATTCGATCATACCTATGCCTTCAATTCCACCCACCCCCATTCTATCATACCTATGTCTCCAAGTCCACCCCCCTCCTCCCAATCTATCATGCCTATGCCTCCAATTCTGCCCCCCTCCCCCCATTCTATCATACATATGCCTCCAATTTCACCCTTCCCCCCCATTCTATTATGCCTATGCCTCCAATTCCGCACTCTCCCCATTTGATCATACCAATGGCTTCAATTCCACCCCCCTCCCCCATCTATCATGCCTATGTCTCCAATTCTGCCCCCCTTCCCCCATTCTATCATACCTATGCCTCCAAGTCCACCCACCTCCTCCCAATATAACATACCTATGCCAATTGCACCTCCCTTCCCCCATTCTATCATACCTATGCCTCCAATTCCGCCCCCCCATTCTAATATATCTATGCCTCTAATTCCGCCCCCCTCCCCCCATTCTATTATACCTATGCCTCCAATTCCGCACTCCCTCATTCGATCATACCTATGCCTTCAATTCCACCCCCCTCCCCTCATTCTATCATACCTATGCCTCCAATTCCACCCCCCCATTTTATCATACCTATGCCTCCAATTCTGCCCCCCATTCTATCATACCTATGCCTCCAATTCCGCCCTCCCCCATTCAATCATAACAATGCCTTCAATTCCACCCCCCTCCACCCAATCTTTCATGCCTATGCCTCCAATTCTTCCCCCCCTCCCCCATTCTATCATACCTACGCTTCCAATTCCCCCCCCATGCTATCGTACCTATGCCTCCAATTCCACCCCCCCCCCATTCTATCATACCTATGCCTCCAATTCAGCCCCCTTCCCCAATTCGATCATACCAATGCCTTCAATTCCACCCCCCTCCCCCCATCTATCATGCCTATGCCTCCAATTCTGCCCCCCTTCCCCCATTCTATCATACCTATTCCTCCAATTCTGCCCACTCCCCCCATTCTATCATACCTATGCCTCCAAGTCCACCACCCTCCTCCCAATCTATCATACCTATCCCAATTCCCCCCCCCCCCCATTCTTTCATACCTATGCCTCCAAGTCCACCAGTAAGGCCTAGCTAGTAGCCCAGGACATGAAATTTTGAGCCATATATATATTATATATATAAATTATATTATATTTGACTATATATATATATATATATATATATATATATATATATATATATATATATATATATTAATTTAAATGAATATTAATTTATTATCAGCACCTTTTGAAGCGGTGTCCTACTTGCTGCATTTTTGGCAAACTGTACCAAAAACGCACCTCCCCATTGAAATGCAATGAAAATGCAGCAAGAAGGCATCAAAAATGCACCCCTGTTGTGTCTTTGATGCATTTTTTTGAGTCACATGACCTATGAAAAACATACCACAAGCAAAAAAATGAAAGCTGAAAAACCCTATTTTTTGCAGCTAAAATTTCAGTTCATCACTACTAAAAAGTCATCCTTGATCTACAATGCAGTTACTGCGCCCAGGGCTGAGATGATGTCATCAGTCTGCTGCAGGCAGGAGTAAGCATTTCCTCTGTCTCCTCTCCCCCCAGTGATCAGACTGTACATTGTAACTTTGTAGAAGGAGGAGGAGGCATTTCCACAGTCTCCCCCCCCCCAGTGATCCGACTGTACATTGTAACTTCATAGAAGGAGGAGGAGGCATTTCCTCAGTCTCTCCTCCCCCAGTGATCAGACTATACCAGTGATTCTCAACCAGGGTTCCTCCAGAGGTTGCCAGGGGTTCCTTCAGCATTGGGCCATTTCTGCCTCTCGGATAAGTTCCCACCGACACCATTGATCTTTTTAGCTATCTGTAAGGAGGTAATTCTTCCGAACGACCACAAGTGTGAGGACCATTCTTCCCACTGACCATCACACTAATGTATCAGGAGTTGTAGATTTCAAATTTTTAGCAGGGGGTTCCCCCGAGACCGGAGAACTATTTCAAGGGTTCCTCTGTGTTGAAAAGGTTGGGAAAGGTTGGACTATACATTGTAACTTTGTAGAAGAAGGAGGAAGCATTTCCTCAGTCCCCCCTCCCCCAGTGATCAGACTATTCATTGTAACTTTGTAGAAGGAGGAGGAAACATTTCCTCAGTCTCCCCTCCCCAAGTGATCAGCTGTGATTATACACAGCGGGAGCCCAGCGGCAGAGTAGAGGAGAGTAGTGTGGGGGGTATGACAGAGGGCAGTATGCACAGGAGAGGAGTGTGGAGGATATGACAGTGGGCTGTATGTACAGGAGAACAGTGTGGGGGGTATGACAGTGGGCAGTATGTACAGGATAACAGTGTGGGGGGTATGACAGTGGGCAGTATGTTCAGGAGAAGAGTGTAAATGGTATGGCAGTGGGCAGTATGTACAGGAGAGGAATGTGGAGGGTATGACAGTGGGTAGTATGTGCAGGAGAGGAATGTGGAGGATATGACAGTGGGCAGTATGTTTACAGGAGAGGAATGTGGAGGATATGACAGTGGGCAGTATGTGCAGGAGAGGAATGTGGAGGATATGACAGTGGGCAGTATGTTTACAGGAGAGGAATGTGGAGGATATGACAGTGGGCAGTATGTGCAGGAGAGGAATGTGGAGGGTATGACAGTGGGCAGTATGTACCGGAGAAGAGTGTGGAGGATATGACAGTGGGCAGTATGTTTACAGGAGAGGAATGTGGGGGGTATAACAGTGGGCAGTATGTACAGGAGAGGAATGTGGAGGATATGACAGTGGGCAGTATGTTCAGGAGAGGAATGTGGAGGGTATGACAGTGGGCAGTATGTACAGGAGAGGAATGTGGAGGGTATGACAGTGGGAAGTATGTACAGGAGAGGAATGTGGAGGGTATGACAGTGGGCAGTATGCGCAGGAGAGGAATGTGAAGGGTATGACAGTGGGCAGTATGTACAGGAGAAGATTGTGGAGGGTATGACAGTGGGCAGTATGTACAGGACAGAAGAGTGTGGGGGGTATGACAGTGGGCAGTATGCACAGGAGAGGAGTGTGGAGGATATGACAGTGGGCTGTATGTACAGGAGAACAGTGTGGGGGGAATGACAGTGGGCAGTATGTACAGGATAACAGTGTGGGGGGTATGACAGTGGGCAGTATGTTCAGGAGAAGAGTGTAAATGGTATGGCAGTGGGCAGTATGTACAGGAGAGGAATGTGGAGGGTATGACAGTGGGCAGTATGTTTACAGGAGAGGAATGTGGAGGATATGACAGTGGGCAGTATGTGCAGGAGAGGAATGTGGAGGGTATGACAGTGGGCAGTATGTACCGGAGAAGAGTGTGGAGGATATGACAGTGGGCAGTATGTTTACAGGAGAGGAATGTGGGGGGTATGACAGTGGGCAGTATGTACAGGAGAGGAATGTGGAGGATAAGACAGTGGGCAGTATGTTCAGGAGAGGAATGTGGAGGGTATGACAGTGGGCGGTATGTACAGGAGAGGAATGTGGAGGATATGACAGTGGGCAGTATGTTTACAGGAGAGGAATGTGGAGGATATGACAGTGGGCAGTATGTGCAGGAGAGGAATGTGGAGGGTATGACAGTGGGCAGTATGTACCGGAGAAGAGTGTGGAGGATATGACAGTGGGCAGTATGTTTACAGGAGAGGAATGTGGGGGGTATGACAGTGGGCAGTATGTACAGGAGAGGAATGTGGAGGATAAGACAGTGGGCAGTATGTTCAGGAGAGGAATGTGGAGGGTATGACAGTGGGCGGTATGTACAGGAGAGGAATGTGGAGGGTATGACAGTGGGAAGTATGTACAGGAGAGGAATGTGGAGGGTATGACAGTGGGCAGTATGCGCAGGAGAGGAATGTGAAGGGTATGACAGTGGGCAGTGTGTACATAACCATTGTATAACAGATGTACCATCCTTCCATCACAGCTGACCGACCCCATACTCCAAATCTCATACCAATACCCATTAAATGCGACCACACCAAGTTTGAGTATATATTGGCCGTAGCAGCCTCTTTTATTAATCAATTCAATTTTAAATTAACATAACCGTAAAACATCTGTTACAAAAAATTATTAGTCATTACTAGCGTTGGTCTTTGCAGGAACCCAAAAATACCATCTGTTTAATACTGCACTGTGGTACCTTTCAAGTATGATAATAAGTCTCTAGCCGACATGCTGGCTCGTAGACAACCCACTGACCGCAGTGCACCCGTTAACCAACCTTCAGCTAAACCACTGTTAACTGGAATACCACCATCTGGATCCATACCACCGATGGGTCCTCAATTCTTCCTTCCGAGGTGTCTTTATTCACCAGCAAAGACCAGCACCTGCTACAGCACCCAAGGGAAAAAACCTTACCCTTGGGTGTCCCTCCACACCCTCAACGCTCTCTGGATTCCATCCTGCAACACCAGGGCCCACTTATCAATCCCCATTGAGGTGTACCCTGTCACCCCAAAAGTATCTCAAAGTATCCACCTCTAGCTCTAAGTGCCTGATAGGCAGCCCCCCGTTCCGAGCCACAAATCTGCTAACGTTTCTGTTAACCTTTTTATGAGCCTTATTGAGCCTCTCTACCGATCTGGTCAATCGTCAAGTCGTCCGAGCGATTAAGGCCCCTTCTGGGCAGAAACACGTTAGCATTGGAACCCGCTAAGTTTTTTTTTTTTTCTTAACTTTGACAAATAAAGCTTGTGTTGGAAGATGTGTGCCACTGCTACTGTATATACTTACTGTGGATGGCGAGCAGGAACAGTCGGCGAGCAGGAACAGTCAGCGAGCAGGAACAGTCGGCGAGCAGGAACAGTCGGCGAGCAGGAACAGTCAGCGAGCAGGAACAGTCGGCGAGCAGGAACAGTCGGCGAGCAGGAACAGTCAGCAAGCACCGAATCTGCACAGTCTACTGAGGACGCTGGGGGTCTGAGCGGCGGTGAGTTTTGGTTTTATTGCTTTCAAAACCAGCAAGTTGCAAACATAAAAAGGCAAATCCCATTGAAGTCAATAGGAGGGGGGAGTGGGGGTTCCTGCGTGATTTCACTGACCGCGGTAAAAAAATAAAAACAAATGCCACGCAGTTTGCCCTGAAAACCCTTACAAGAAACTTTCCCTTGATGAGGAGCTGATATGAAATTTACGGGGGCATCCCACACAAAAAAAAAAAATGAAAAGAACAGGGTAGTGTCCTCCTGAAATGCTATACCAGACTCTTTCAGTTTGCTATGGATTTTAAGGGGGGACATAAGCAAAAAACAAAAAAATAGCATAGCCCCCCCGCCCCCCAAAATAAAATCCATACAAACTCTTATCTGAGCTGGCAGCCTGGCTGGTCTAGAACAGGAAGGGCAGTTCACCCCTCCTGAACCATACCAGGTCTCATGCCCTCAACATGAAGTGGGGGGTTCCCTTCCAGGGTTGATGGGGAACAAGGGCCTCTTTCCCACAACCCTGGTCAAGTGGTTGTGAGGATCTTGGGGGGTTTCTCAGGTTTAAAAAAGACACAAGTCCATCTAGTTCAACCATAAATAAAATCATACAATCCCATATACACAATCCTATACCCACAGCTGATCCAGAGGAAGGCGAAAAAACCCCCCAGAAAAGCATGATCCAATTTGCTACAGCAGGGGAAAAAAATCCTTCCTGATCCCAGAGAGGCAATCGCATTTTCCCCGGATCAACTTTACCTATAAATGTCAGTACCCAGTTATATTATGTACACTTAGGAAATAATCCAGGCCTTTCTTAAAGCAATCCACTGACCCGGCCAAAACCACCTCTGCAGGGAGTCTATTCCACGTTTTCACAGCTCTTACTGTGAAGAAACCTTTCCGTATTTCCAAAATCTCTGGAAAGACTTCCCCTTTGTCCTCTGTATTAACCATAAAGCGAATAACTCAACACCAAGTTCACTATATGGACCTCCTTATATATTTGTACATGGTGATCATATCCCCCTTAATCTCCTCTTCTCAAGAGAGAATACATTCAGTTCCTCTAATATTTCCTCATAGCTGAGCTCCTCCATGCCTCTTATCAGTTTGGTTGCTCTTCTCTGCACTTTCTCCAGTTCCCTGATATCCTTTTTGAGAACTGGAGCCCAAAACTGAACTGCATATTCCAGATGAGGTCTTACGTAAGGTATCAGAATCTATTAGTACCCCTTGAAATAAAATGCCCCCCCCCCCCCAACCACAGGTGTGTGCACGGGGTGGTTCCAGGAGTGGCACAACCTAATCACCCTGTGTGATGCATATTAGTACCCCTTGAAATAAAATGCCCCCCCCCCCCACCACAGGTGTGCGCATGGGGTGGTGCCGGGAGTGGCACAACCTAATCCCCCTGTGCAATGCATATTCCCCCTGCCGAACCCAAGTGGTAGCTGAGGCTACAGAGAAAGGGAATGGGGAATCTCTGTCCTCAGTACCTTTCTCTGCTATTTCACCCTCAATGGGGTTCCTAAAAATTCTAAAAAACAAAAATAAATAAATAAATAAACTACTGACACCAATCTCATCCCTACTGACACCATCCTATGCTCTACTTTGCATGTGTGTTTGAACTTCAAGGTGCACAGCACACCCTAATGCAATAGGCTGCGCACGCCTATGCCCCCCCCCCCCACATAAATAGGTAAGGCAGCCTTTCACAACCTTCCTAATCTGGAAGGAACCCTTGAAATATCGTTCTGGTCTCAGGGAACCCCTGATAGAAATAACTGCCTCTTCAGCTCACTGCTTAATGTGAAGGTCAAGCAGAAGAATGCTCCCTACATTTGGGGGTCAATGGGTGTAATCCTCCTCTTGGGGATAACGAAAATACCATCATTGGTTTCTTTGGTAACTTATCTGAGAGGCAGAAATTGAGCCCCTTGCTCAAGGAACCCCCAGCAACCTTTGCAGGAACCCTAGGCGGAGAAAGGCTGGGGTAAGGGGTAGAAACCATGCCTGGTTACTCATTCAGTGGGTCAGGGTCAGTGATAAAGCCCTTCATTAGAAACAAAAACAAAAAACAAAACATATCCCATTAATGTAAATCCATTATCAACCAAGTTGTTCAGCGACGTAGATCCAGCTGCTGGATGTCAAGCTAGCTGATGATGCCACCTGATGTCATTGACCAACCAACTATGGTACTGACCATGTTTAATCATGGATGCCACCTGAGATGCCTACAAGCTTGTTTGCAACTTGAAACAAGTCAAAAAAATCCTTGGTTGTTAGGACCCTGTCAGCCGCCTATGTCCTAGCAACAAGGCACACCGGTGGCTCCCATAAAGGGAAGTTGCCATCAATCCTAAGCCCCTGTACACACGGTCGGACATTCTGACAACCAAATCCGTTGGATTTTGTCCAACGGATTTTGTCCGAAACTGTTGCATACACACGGTCGGACAAAGTTGTCGGAAAATCCGATCGCTCAGAACGTGGTGAAGTTATTTCATTACGATGGGACTATGTTCAGACTAGTAGCCAATAGCTTTGGTCCAGGAACTTGATCTGAGCATGCGTGGCACTTTGTCCGATCAGAATTCTCTACAAACGCTCGGAAAATTTTATAGCCCAGCTCTAAAACGTTGTTGTTCTGATATTCCGTCGGAAACAGTCTGATGGAGCCCACACACGGTCGGATTATCCAACAACAGGGTCCGATCGGACATTCTCCATCGGAATGTCTGACCGTGTGTACAAGGGCTAATGGTCCAACGAAATTGGAACTGTAATGCCGCGTACACACGACCGGACTTTTCGAGGGACTGGGTCTGACGGACTTTCAGCAGAGTTTCCGACGGACTTGCCGAATGAACGGACTTGGCCACACACAATCACACCAAAGTCCGACGGATTCGAAACGGGATGACGTACGACCGGACTAGAATAAGGAAGTTCATAGCCAGTAGCCAATAGCTGCCCTAGCGTCGGTTTTTGTCCGTCGGACTAGCACACACACGAACGGATTTCTCGGTCCGGCGGAAAAATGTAAAACATGTTCTATTTCTAAAGTCTGACGGATTTTTGGCAAGCAAAGGTCCGATGGAGCCCCACACACACGATCGAATTGTCCGAAGGACTCGTTCCGTCAGGCCTTTGTTGTCAAAAAGTCCGGTCGTGTGTACGCGGCATAAGAGGGGGAACCGTGCATTGCCCTGAACTCGAATCTCATCCCCGATTTTAAATACTATAAAATTACCAAAAGTAATTTTAGATACTGGTAGTACTGTGACAGTACAGTTCCCTGTCCTAGTAATTGTCGCCCAGGGTTCTCAAATAGGCAGGTTGAGGGGCTCCAGGGGTATTTAATGTGGAGGAATCTGTTTTATCAGTTTCCTCCAAAGTTTGTAAAATCCACTTGGGGACCTGGAGCCCAGAGATTCCATAGCGTTATGGGTGGGATGGAATCTCCAATCCTGGGACTGGGTTTTTGAAACAGCCAGGAGTCTGGCTGGTTGATTGAGCAGGTGGGTCCTGGGCTTATAGCAAAAGTTAGGATAAGGCTCGGTTCACACAGGGGGCGATGCGAGGCGACACGACTTGCTGCGCCGCGACCTGCCGCGACCTGCCGCGACCTCAGCGGCGACTTGCAAATGACTTCTGTATAGAAGTCAATGCAAGTCGCCCCGAGGTCGCCCAAAAGTAGTACAGGAACCTTTTTTCTAAGTCGGAGCGACTCGAGTCGCTCCTCTTAGAACGGTTCCGTAGTACAGAACGGGGGGGAGACTTGTCAGGTCGCGGCACGGCAAGTCGTGTCGCCTCGTGACGCCCCCTGTGTGAAAGGAGCCTAATGCCGCGTACACACGAGCGGACTTTTCAACATCCAAAGTCCGACGAACTGAGTCCGTCAGACTATTCGATCGTGTGTGGGCTGCAACGGACTTTTGACTCGCCAAAGTCCGAAGGACTTTAGAATATGGAACATGCTTCAAATTTTTCCGAAAGAAACTCTGCCGGACCCGGTCCCTTCGAAAAATTCGCTCGTGTGTATGCTACTCCGACGGACTAAAACCGACGCTAGGGCAGATATTGGCTACTGGCTATGAACTTCCTTATTCGAATCCAGTCGTACGTCATCACGTTCGAATCCGTCGGAGTTTAGTGTGATCGTGTGTGGCCAAGTCCGCTCAGCCGAAAAGTCTGTCAGAACTCCGTCGGAATTCCAGCAGAACTCCGACGGAACTCCTTCGGAAGTCTGTCGGACATAAGTCCTCTCGTGTGTACGGGGCTTTAGGGTTCTGGGCTCCACCCAGAGAGACAGGAGGTCTCCAGGAGTCCAGAGAGTGCAGGAGTGCAGGAGTGCAGGTGTGCAGGAGTGCAGGTGTGCAGGAGTACAGGAGTGCAGGAGTGCAGGAGTGCAGGTGTGCACTAGAGAAAGCCAGAGACCCAAGTCTGAGGATCAGAGCAGTGAGGGGCTGCTTTCTAGATAGACGCTGTGTGTGTGTGTTAAAGCTGTGCGCATCTGAGACAAATGAGAGCCTGAAGGGGAAGGCCTGAGCAGCAAGGAAGCTGAAAAGAGGTACAGTGGTTGTGCGGGAACCCTGTTATAAGGCCAAGAGGGCTGAATTGTAAAGCCTAGGTGGCAGTGCTGCTGAAGAGAGCCAGGTGGCTTGGCATTTTTCATGTATTGTTTTGTTTTTGGCAGAAGAACCCCTGTGTGGGCAACCAAGTGCATGTGTGAACTTTATGTTGTTCCTTTTTAATAAAAGTGGGCTACCATGCCCTTAAACGAAAGTTCCTGTTCGCTGTGAACTTACTGAAAAGGCATCTGCCACTGAGTTAAACATTCCCCAATGTTGCAGTACATATTAAAAAGTACTTCAAAAGTTGCAATTGTTCCAAAATGATGTGAAAATGATCTTCCTCTGTGATATAGGGAGCGATGTTATACCCTTTTCCAGCACAGATCACATCACTGCTTATATATCTGAGTCTATTATGTGACATAAAACTTTTAAGGCTGGAAGAATGTGCTTCTTCATCAAACTCTATTCTAATGCTTCTATCTCTAATATCAAGACACTTGTGATTTTTCTCTTTTGTCTTTTTTTTTTTTCCTTCTTTTACAACCCTTTTACTATCAGTGTTAAGTCCATTGCAGCCCCATTGATTATACAATATCGGTGTTTACATCATAAAAATGATCAGGGGGAGCCCTTAAACAGCGCAATAACTAAAAGTTGGAGATATCCATCTAAAAACAAGACGTAAGTCGCTGGAATTAAATGCACTACAAATAACATCCAAAATGAACAATATATACATGTTGTCTTGAAAAAGTATTCATACCCCTTGATATTTTCCAAATTTTTCTCATTTTATAACCAAAAACGTAAATGTATTTTATTAGGATATTATGTGATAGACCAACACAAAGGCCCCTGTACACACGGTCGGAGATTTCGACAACCAAATCCATCGGATTTTGTCCGTCGGACCTTGTCCGAAACTGTTGCATACACACGGTCGGACAAAGTTGGCGAAAAAATCCGATCTTTCAGAACGTGATGACGTAATTTCGTTACGATGGGACTACGTTCAGGCTAGTAGCCAATAGCTTTGATGTAGGAATTTGATCTGAGCATGCGTGGCACTTGGTCCGATCAAAATTCTCTACACATGATCGGCGTATGTCCGATCCGCCCGGTTGGTCGGGAAATATTTCCAACATGTTTGAAAATTTGGTCCGACGGATATTCTGACGGAATCAGTCCGATGCATACCACACACAGTTGGATTATCCGACGACGCGGTCCGATAGGACACATTCTGATGGATTCTCCGACCGTGTGTACAAGGGCTAAGTGTCACATAATTGTGAAGTGGAAGGAAAATGATAAATGGTTTTCAATTTTTTTTTTTTACGAATAAATATGTGAAAAGTGTGGGTGGGAGGGGCATTTGTATGGCGCCCCCCCGGTGTCAATACTTTGTAGAACCCCCCTTTCTCTACAAGTCTTTTTGGGGGTGTCTCTACCAGCTTTGCCCATCTAGAGAGGGACATTTCTGCCCATTCTTCTTCCTTGTAAAATATCTCAAGCTCTGTCAGATTGGATGGAGAGCGTCTGTGATCAGCAATTTTCAAGTCTTGCCACAGATTCTCAATGGGATTTAAGTCTGGACTGTGACTGGGCCATTCTAACACATGAATATGCTTTGATCTCAACCATTCCATCGTAGCTCTGGCTGGATGTTTTTCGGGTCGTTGTCCTACTGGAAGGTGAACCTCCGCCCCGGTCTCAAGTCTTTTGCAGACTCTAATGGGTTTTCTTCTAAGATTGGCTCCATCCATCTTTCCATCAACTCTGACCAGCTTCCCTGTCCCTGCTGAAGAAAAGCATCCCCACCACATGATGCTGCCACCACCATGTTTCACGGTGGGGATGGTGTGTTCAAGGGGATGTGCAGTGTTCGTTGAGCGGGATGAGCGAACGGTTCGGCCCGATGCATAAGTTCCAGACGAACTTTAGTTGTTCAGATGTTCTGCGAACACTGAACAATATGCGGTGTTCGGGGGCAAATTCGAAAGCCGCCAGATCACCGTTAAAGTCTATGGAACATTAACATGATAATTCAAAAGTTTCAATCCTAAAGGTTTATATGCAATTTACTGCCATAAAAAGTGTTTAGGGACCGGGTTCTGCCCCAGGGGACATGTATCAATGAATTTTATTTTTTTTAAACTGACGTTTTTTCGGGAGCAGTGATTTTTTTCATGCTTAAAGTGAAACAATAAAAATTAAATATTCCTTTAAATATCGTGCCTGGGGGGTGTCTATAGTATGTCTGGACCATAGCACATTTTTACAGTGTTTCGAACAGTCCTGCAGCAAAATTAGAAAAGGAAAAATTGTCATTTAAAACTGATCGCAGCTGTAATGAATTGTCGGGTCTCGGCAATATAGATAAAAATCATAGAAAAAAAAGAGCAAGAGTTACCCCCCCCCCAGTCCATTACCAGGCCCTTTGGGTCCGGTATGAATATTACGGGGAACCCCGAACCAAATTTATTTTTAAAAAATTGCGTGGGGGGTCCCCTAAAATCCATACCATTTTAGGGGGACCCCCGCACAATTAGTTTTTTTCAATTTTTAGTTTGGGGATCCCCTTGCTATTCATACCAGACCTGAAGGGCCTGGTAATGGACTGGGGGTGGAGGGGGGGGGGGGGCGTAATCTTTTTTTCAATGATTTGTATCTATATTGCCGGGACACGACAATTCATTACAGCTGAGATCAGTTTAAAATGACAATTTTTCCTTTAGAAATGTCATTTTGCTATGATATTGTTCTAAAAATGCGCCCCTTTACAGGCATACTATAGACACCCCCAGGTATGAAATTTAAAGGAATATTTCATTTTTATTATTTCACTTTAAGCATTAAAAAAAAAAAAAATCACTGCTCCCGAAAAAATGGAAGTTTTCAAGAAAAAATAATTGCATTGATACATGTCCCCTGGGGCAGGATCCGGGTCCCCAAACACTTTTTCTGACAATACCATGCATATATGCCTCTAAAATTAGCACTTTTTATTATTCATGTTCGTGTCCCATAGACTTTAACGGTGTTTGTGTGTTCTGCCGTTCAGTATGTTCTGGTGCGAACCGAACCGGGAGTAATGAAAATAAATGCGAAGTGCATAGTCCATAAATATAAAGAAGTCCAAAGTGTATTTAACCACTTGAGATCTGCGCTATAGTCAATTGACGGCTACAGCGCGGATCTCCTTTTCCGGGACTACGTCTATTGACGTAGTCCCGTGCACAAGCGGCCTGCGCGCCCCCTGAGGGGCGTGCGCGGCGCGCTCTGTGATCGGCGAGTCTACAAGACTCGCCTGATCACCGATCCGTGCAAGGGGTCGATCC
Source organism: Lithobates pipiens (assembly GCF_037356315.1). Lineage (NCBI taxonomy): Eukaryota > Metazoa > Chordata > Amphibia > Anura > Ranidae > Lithobates > Lithobates pipiens. Next base: position 801,292 of record NW_027507873.1, read on the forward strand.
CGACCCCTTATCACGTGATCAGCTGTCAGCCAATAACAGCTGATCATGTGATATAACGGAGCCGGTAATCGGCTATTATTCCTCCTCGCGCTGTCAGCGCGAGGAGAAAAAAAAAAGCCAATCACCGGCGGCCGTGATCGGGACATCAGTCCCGATCATGGCCAGCACTGCTAGTGCCCACCTGCAACCCTGTCAGTGCCCACCTGCCCCCTGCCAGTGCAACAATAAAAAAAGTAAGTACCCTCCGTCAGTGCCACCCAGCAGTGCCCATAGTGCCACCCAGCAGTGCCCACAGTGCCACCCAGCAGTGCCACCCAGCAGTGCCACCCAGCAGTGCCCACAGTGCCACCCAGCAGTGCCCACAATCTGCCTTAACAAAGGTGCTGCACCCGTGCCACATATCCGTGCCCATCAGTGTCATCTACCAGTGCCCAGCAGTGCCGCCCATCAGTGCCCAGCAGTGCCACCTATCAGAGCCACCTATCAGTGCCACCTATCAGTGCCCATCAGTCCCATCTATCAGTGGTACCTATCAGTGCCCATCCGTGCCACCCATCCATGCCACCCATCCGTGCCACCCATTTGTGCCATCTTATGTGCCCATCTTTGCCCATCAGTGCTGCCTTATCTGTGCCCATCGGTGCTGCCTTATCTGTGCCTATTTGTGCCGCCTTAACTATGCCTATCAGTGCCCACCAGTGCAGCCTATCAGTGCCCACCAATGCAGCCCATCAGTGCCCACCAGTGCAGCCTATCAGTGCCGCCTCATCAGCGCACTTCAATGAAGGAGAAAAATGACCCGTTTGCAAAATTTATTACAAACTTTTAAACATGATTTTTTATTTTTTTTTTGCATCTTTTTTTGTTTGTTTAGCAAAAAATAAAACTCCGAGCTGTAATTAAACACCACCAAAAGAAAGCTCTATTTGTGGCAAAAAAATTATAAAAATGTCATTTGGGTACAGTGTTGTATGACCGCGTAATTGTCATTCAAAGTGCATCAGCGCTGAAAGCTGAAAATTGCTCTGGGACTGAGGGGGGTTTAAGTGCCCAGTAAGCAAGTGGTTAATGGTAATGTAAAGAAGTATTTCAATAATACTAATAATCTTGATAGTCTTGATAACTGGTGCTCAAATAGCCAGTCACCGACGTCAAGTGAATTCAAGGCTTACCAGAATAAATGGCTACCATTATAGTAACATAACTAGTATTATTAAAATTTTCCTTCATCTGACTACACGTGCAAGTCTAAAAGTTTCCGAGAACCTCTTTGAGTATGTTTTCTGAAGGTTCCAGTGGCAGAATGGCAATTTTTCAATGCGAGGTCTCTACTAGTAGAATAATCTCCAGGTTGTTTGGAACAAAACAAAAAAAAGAATAAGCTCCAGGAAAGGACACATGAGGGCTTTAGAGGAATGTAAAAAACATGGTAAATGGTAGGTCAGTGAAAGGGATGGAGTAGATTATTTTTTTCTGATTGCCTGTAGATGGACTTAACTTAACAATAGCAATGTGACTAACTTTAATGATTAAACTGGCATCTGGAGTAGGCATTTTTGGTCCTCTAATAAAAAAATTACTTTCCAGTATCACCCTGGATCCAACAGTTCATTATACAAATCGTTATCTTCAGTTCTTGTAAAGCATTGAAGAAGGGGAACCATTTTAGTCCATGAAACCAGGGTTTTTATTAAATGTGACAATAAAAACCTGGTCTTGGGTCCATACAACTAACCTGGCATTGTCCTCCTTGCACCCTCAAGTTTCTACATACTTTGAACCATAATATATCTGATCAGTGTTGGAGGTGTCACAACTAGGAACATTATAACATATTTTAAAGACTTGTCCAGAAATTCATCCATTTTGATAGTACCCGAAGGGCAGGGTCTAAGCACTAACCGGTGTTCACCAGAGCTCCTAATGATGGAGATGGGTTGGGCTGCATGTTAGTAGCAGGTTGTAGTTCTCAGGATTGCCCCACCTGGAGGTGAGCAAGCTGGGGTCCAGTAGTAGATATAGCAGGTTGTGTAGTTAGTAAACAAGCCAAAGGTTGGTGTCAGAGAAGTTACCTGGTTGGTCGCGGTGCTGGCCGTGCTGGTGTGCGTCGATGTGCGACGGTGCGCGCTGGCCACGTGTTCCTGTCGCCGCTGTGGTGCGCGCCCCTGCCGGCGCTGGTGCGTGCCGGTGTGCGCCTGTGCGCGCTCCTGTTAGCGCTGGTGCATGCCGGTGCGCGCTGTTGTGTGCACTCCTGGTGGTGCTGGTGTGCGTGCTGGTGCTCGGGCGAGCGCGCACGCGCGTGCGGGTGCACGTGCGCTTATGTGCGTGCCTGTGCGCTTATGTGCGTGCCTGCGCACGTGTTTGGCGCCAATCGGCCTATTTAGGTCTGCAGCATACTCCACTCAAGTGCTGCCTGATCATCAGCTCCCCCGGTCCCTGCTTCGTTGCCTGTATCTGTATTCCTGTATCTCCGATCTCCTGACGACCCGGCTTTCTCTTGGACACCCCTGATCTCCGCCTGCACCTGACCTCGGCCTGTTCTGACCTCGCTCCTGCCTGTTCCTATTGTACCGTTGCTGCCCACCTGACCCATCTTCTTAGCCCCTGCTCCACACCCCAATTGCCTGTGTTCCAGCCTACTCACCTGCTGCTTCGGGGTTTCTCCTGCTTCCAGCTCCTGGGCCCTCATCATAGGCTCTCATACCACTCCGCACTTCCAGCCACCTGTCTACTCTACCAGGGGTTGTAAGTCGGACACGTATGGGAGACCACCCTCTGCCCAAGCGGACTCACTGGTCTGGTAAGTGGAAGTCTGACAGTTGGTAACAAGTGGTTACTGGTTGGGATCAAGTGGACGTGTAGTAGAGGAGCAAGCCAAAGGTTGGTAACAAGTGGTCGCAGGTTGGGATCAAGCAGAAGTGTAGTAGATGAACAAGTCATAGGTTGGTAACAAGTGGTTGCAGTTTGGGATCAAGCAGATAATAGAGGACCAAGCCAAAGGCTGGCAACAAGTGGTTTCAGGTTGGGATCAAGCGGAAGTGTAGTAGAGAAACAAGTCAAAGGCTTGTAACAAATGGTTGCAGGTTAGGATCAAGCAGAAATCTAGTAGAGGAACAAGCCAATGGTTGGTAACAAGTGGCTGCAGGTTGGGATCAAGCCAAAGTGTAGTAGAGGAACACGCCAACGGTTTGTAACAAGTGGTTGCAGGTTGGGATCAAGCCGAAGTGTAGTAGAGGAACAGGTCAAAGGTCTGTCGCAAGTGGTTGCAGGTTGGGATCAAGCCGAAGTGTAGTAGAGGAACAGGTCAAAGGTTTGTAACAAGTGGTTGCAGGTTGGGATCAAGCGGAGGTGTAGTAGTGAAACAAGCCAGTGGTTGGTAACAAGTGGTTACAGGTTGAAATCAAGCAGAAGTATAGTAGAGGAACAAGCCAAAGGTAGGTAACAAGTGGTCGCAGGTCGGGATCAAGCAGAAGTGTAGTAGATAAATAAGTCATAGGTCGGTAACAAGTGGTTGCAGGTTGGGATCAAGCAGATAATAGAGGAACAAGCCAAAGGCTGGAAACAAGTGGTTTCAGGTTGGGACCAAGCGGAAGTGTAGTAGAGAAACAAGCCAAAGGCTTATAACAAATGGTTGCAGGTTAGGATCAAGCAGAAGTGTAGTAGAGGAACAAGCCAATGGTTGGTAACAAGTGGCTGCAGGTTGGGATCAAGCCAAAGTGTAGTAGAGGAACAGGTCAAAGGTTTGTAACAAGTGGTTGCAGGTTAGGATCAAGCGGAGGTGTAGTAGAGAAACAAGCCAATGGTTGGTAACAAGTGGTTACAGGTTGAAATTAAGCAGAAGTATAGTAGAGGAACAAGCCAAAGGTTGGTAACAAGTGGTCGCAGGTCGGGATCAAGCAGAAGTGTAGTAGATAAACAAGTCATAGGTCGGTAACAAGTAGTTGCAGGTGGGATCAAGCAGACAATAGAGGAACAAGCCAAAGGCTGGCAACAAGTGGTTGCAGCTTGGGATCAAGCGGAGTAGTAGTAGAGAAACAAGCCAATGGTTGGTAACAAGTGGTTACAGGTTGAAATCAAGCAGAAGTATAGTAGAGGAACAAGCCAATGGTTGGTAATAAGTGGCTGCAGGTTGGGATCAAGCCGAAGTGTAGTAGAGGAACAGGCCAACGGTTTGTAACAAGTGGTTGCAGGTTGGGATCAAGCCAAAGTATAGTAGAGGAACAGGTCAAAGGTTTGTAACAAGTGGTTGCAGCTTGGGATCAAGCGGAGTAGTAGTAGAGAAACAAGCCAATGGTTGGTAACAAGTGGTAACAGGTTGAAATCAAGCAGAAGTATAGTAGAGGAACAAGCCAAAGGTTGGTAACAAGTGGTTGCGGGTTGGGATCAAGCGGAGGTGTAGTAAAAAAACAAGCCAATGGTTGGTAACAAGTGGTTGCAGGTTGGGATCAAGCGGAGGTGTACTAGAGAAACAAGCCAACTGTTGGTAACACGCAGGTTGGGATTAAGCTGAAAGTGTAGTAGAGGAGAAAGCCAAGGTTCGGTAACAAGTGGTAATGGAGAGGGCAGCATGAGCAACAAGAACGAGATATTGGCTGGAGAGAGCACAATAATCTGGCAAACAGGAAGTGCAAAGGCATGGCTTAAATAAGAAATTCATTGGAGGAGCAAAGGGTTCAAGAGAAACAAGTCACAAGGCAAGGTTGTCTAAGGAATCAGGCAGGGTACTGTCCTGCATCTCAGATGGCTCAGTGAGAAGAGCTACTACCAGACGCAGCTGAGGCCGCAGGTTCAGAGCTGGGTCCTGACACACACATGCTGTAACATCGTGTGGAATCTTTTGATCCATGCATTTTTAACCTTTTATTTTAAAATATTTCTTTATTATATTAATGTTTACTACATGAGCACCTCATAAGTAACTTTCTTGCTTTTGGTTGCCTACCACCTAATATACAATAAAAAAAAAAAAAGTTTTGTTTGGCATTTAGTTTAGTCCAGTGGAAGGATTTGATCCCACCGCTGTCAAATGGCATTTCTGAAAGTTTGTCTATTTCTGCTTTGAATCTCTTTTTACAGGATGACCCACAAAACCTTTTTTTTTTTTTTCTTTGTGTTATTACGTGCCATACCGGTGGCACTCAGCATCACAAACGGCATAACAACATGACTGGAATAATTTGAGGAGCCCGAAGAATGCAATTGTCTCCGTTCTGGCGGGCTTCTGCCTTGACACTGAAAATAATAAAGGCTGACAGGTGTAGGGTTAAGTGGGCAAACATCCTAGTGTTTGCAACGTTTACCTGCCAAGAGCCCCCGTCTCTTGCTATCACTTCAAAGGAAACAAAAATTTAATAAACATTTAAATAAATAATAACGGGAGCTGTCAGCGTAACGTTTTTAAATATTTTACAGAGCGTCCTCCTCCGTTCCTTTCAGCGGCACTCTCTCTCTCTTCGCCTTCCCACCAGTACATCTGCATCCAGGAAAAAAAAAAAAAAAAAAATCTCATTATTCACATCTCAAACTACCTCTAAAACATCCAGACTTTAAAACGCGGCGCATCTTTTTTTAATGGGGAAGGTAATTGAAGCGCATGCTATTGTAGCGGACGCATTTTTTAATATTCAATACGTGGGGAAAATCTACTCACCACTGACTCAATAATTTTATACAAAGCCATCGCGGATAGAGTTACGTCGGGATACCAGTCAGTAATTGCTTTGATATCTAAAGCTTTCAAAGTGGAGATCGTCGCCTTGCTTTTCAAATAACGTAACTCTCTCTGTGTGGTTTAGACGGGGGGGAAGGAGAAGGAGATAATAATGTTCAAGTAGACTTTACATGAATTAAAAGTCCTATCATTGCTGCTAAGCTCCTTTTCATTTGGCAGAGGGAGTAATATTCACCTTGCACAGCTGGTTACCGACAAAATAGGCTTTGTACCCGTTTTGATCTATCATAAAACCAGTGTAATGTAGAGTCATTACCAAAGCGTCAGTTTCATCGAAAAGGTCAATGTCAACTGAAATAATGGCATTTAGCATTTAGGTTTTGCATTGCTGTCGACAAGTTGATTGACTTGGGAATTCCAGTGTTGTCTGTGAAGGTTCTCATTTATCCAGGTCATGGTAAAGCTAGTAGTAGTAGTTAGCAGTGATGTAAGTAACTCAGTTAAAATAAACGGAGTTACTTAACGCAGTTACTTTAGAGGGTGATTATTCTTCCCCTCATGGTAACGCCGTTCCCATTACTTGGGCGGCGTTACCGCAATTACATCCTGTCTGGACTGCCCCATCCCACCCCGCCTATCCAGAGAGAGAGGATGTAGGGAGGGAGGGGAGGGGGGGGCGGACACTGAAAAATGAAGTCAGCGTTCATTTGGAACCTGACTCCAGGTAGACTGGACTAGCAAAGGAAGGGAATGCCGCCGCCTCCATCAGCGAGATTGACGCCTCGCGAGCCCCGTCGCCTCGTATGGATTTAAAGGGGAACTCCTACGCCGGAAAAATGGCGTGGGGGTCCCCCCAAAGTTCATAGCAGACCAGCCGGTCAGGAAAGGAGGTTGGGGATGAGCGAGGCCGCGTGCCTTCAACATAGGGGGGTGCAAAGCACCTTGTCCCCATGTTGATGAGGACAAGGGCCTCTTCCCGACAACCCTGGCCGTTGGTTGTCGGGATGTGCGGGCAAGGGGCTTATCAGAATCCGTGAGCCCCCTTTAATAAGGGGGCTTCCAGATTCCGGCCCCCTACCCTATATGAACGAGTATGGGATACGATATACCCCTACTCATTCAACTGGGGGAAAAAGTGTTAATAAAAAAAAAACACAACACAGGTTTTTAAAGTACTTTATTAGACAGCTACGGGGGTCTTCTTCTGACTTCGGGGGTATTTTCTTCTCTGGGCTCCTCTGCTATCTTCTGCTCTTTTACCGCTAACTCTTTTACTAGCGGAGGAGCCCGGCTTTCTCCTTCCTCGACGCCGCCGTCTGGGGGTCTTCCTCCGACTTTGGGGGTCTTGTCCCGCTCTTCGCTTCTTCTGTCGGGCCTCCGCTATCTTCTTACAGCTCTTTTACTACGTTGGCCCGGTCTTGTCGCTGTCGTCGTCGTTGCCACCTTCTTCTTCTTCTTCTTTTCTTCTTCCTTCTGATGTTGACACAACGCTCTCTCCGGCTGTAATGGCAGGGATGGGACTGTGACATCATAAGGGGCGGGGTCACCATGTGACATCACCCGGTGACCCCGCCCCTTATGCCTATATAAGTCGCTGCACAACGCGTTCCTGCCATTACAGCCGGAGAGAGCATTGTGTCAAAATCGGAAGGAAGAAGAAGAAGAAAAGAAGAAGATGAAGGCGGCGATGACAACGACAGCAACAAGACCGGGCCAACGCTAGTAAAAGAGCTGTAAGAAGATAGCGGAGGCCGGCAGAAGAAGCGAAGAGGGGGACAAGACCCCTGAAGTCGGAAGAAGATCCCGAAGTTGGAAGAAGACCCCCGGACGGCGGCGTCAACGAAGGAGAGAGCCGGGCTCCTCCGCTAGTAAAAGAGCTTGCGGTAAAAGAGCAGAAGATAGCGAAGGAGCCTGGCGAGAAGACCCCCGTTGCTGTGTAATAAAGTACTTTAAAAACCTGTGTTGTGTTTTTTTTTAGTAACACTTTTTTCCCCAGGTGAATGGGTAGGGGTACATCATTGAGGGCACACGGCCTGGTACGGTTCAGGAGGGGAGGGGCGCTTGCTCCTCCCCACCCCCTTTCCTGACCGTCCGGGCTGCATGCTCGGATAAGGGTCTGCTATGGACTTTGGGGTGCCCCCATGCCGTTCTTTCGGCGTAGGGGTTCCCCTTTAAATCCATACCAGGTGATGGGGCCAGCGAGGTGTCAATCTCGCCGATGGAGTCGGTGACATTCACTTCCTTCACTAGTCCCGTCTCTAGAATATTAAAGAAAAGTCACAGTTACTTTGCTGAGTAACTAATTACTTTTCCAATGTAGTAACCGAGTTACTAACGCAATTACTTTTTGGGAGAAGTCATTAGTAACTTAACTAATTACTTTTTTAAAGTAAGATGACCAACACTGGTAGTTAGTCACATTTAGCTACACTGGTTTTGTAATACTGGAGATGTTTCACTGCTTATCTGATCATCTGTGTTTATAATGAGGAATATACCCTGGTATTTATGGCCAAACTGGTAACTCAGCTACCTGTCGTGCTTAAGCCCCATACACATGGGCATGGGTGTAGCATAAGGGGTTGCAGGGGTCACAATCGCAACCCCGCCCCTAGCGCCAGGGGGCCCCTGCAGCCTCCCTCTCATATTGTCATATCCTCCACAAAATCCAGCTCCAATCTGCCCTAGGGCCCCACAGCCATGCTCCAGTACTGGGCTTCGACTTTGCCTTCCACAGTCCACGCCCCTCTGTTCCCATTGGCTGGGGAGAAGCTGTGAGCCATTTCCTGAATGGAGAGGAGCACAAGGTGAGAACAGCCCAGGATGGGGAAGTGTCTGTGCTGTGTGCTGGCAACAATGAATGGTAACCAAGCTCAGTGAGGCAAGAGGAGGAGAGTGCCATCCTGTTGCCATGATGGAACTGATGTCACTGGTGAGCTAAGACACCACTCAGTGTCTCCTAGTCACCAGCTGGGATTCTCTGTACACCCCACCCCCCACCCGGGAATGTCTACTTACCCCACTTCCCTGACAACTGAGGAAAAGGCACACACCTCCGGCAGGTGACCTTCCCTCAACACCTGCCAACACTGACAGAGAAACCTTCAGAAATCAAATCCCATAACACCTCCTCAGGGGGCACCTGAAGGGCTGCAGGCTCCAGAATTTGTGTTATATGTATAGTAGGCGATACTCACCCTACACACTGTTACATTTGTTTATGTACTTTCAGGGAGTCCTGGAGCCGAGGATCGGCGGAGGGACAGCATGACATGTGCAGACTGCAGAGTCACGCTGTCAGTGGGCTGAGGCATGTCTCCTTTAAGAAAAGGGGAGGGACCTCAGCAAGGGACACGCTCACCGGGAGAGAAGGAAGCGAGGGGGAGGATGTGATGTCAGTCGTGAGCGGCGGGGAGAAAAATTCCCACCCACCCCCCTATGTAGGGTTCATTTGAAAGGGGCAGTAGAAACAGGCTGGGCAGTGGTTTGAGTCTGTGAGGAGGAGGAGGAGATGTATGTTATATGGAGATATGTCAGTCTATGGCCAGCTCCTGATGAAGCTGTTAATGCAAAACATGTTGAGCATGAAATTGTGACGTGATCAAAGAAGTCTTCTCTGAATCCAAGAAACTGCTGTATTAGTGAGGTGCGCCTAAACCACTCACCAGAGAGTAGACCATTTCCAGTATAAAGATATACCCAAGATCCACTTCCCCACCAAAAATAAAATAAAATGATACGCTCATATGCACGAACGCTTCAAAAGTGATATTTTTCATCCAATTTTCATATTGTGTGTATGAAAAAAAACGATCCTCAACAAACATAAATCCGGTAATTCTCTGAATAATCAGCATTCATTCACTGTGCTTCCATGCGAATGTGAACATCATGTTCTGATCTTTATTGGGGAATTTTATTTTGTATATAGAGTGTTTATGTGGTGAGTTTACACTTTTCATTGAACAGAGTTTGGATAACACAGGGTTAAACGGAAAGGTCATAAATAAACTGCACATTATCTGGATTTAATGCTTGGGGAGATAGTGATGTGTTCCTGCTTAGGAGATATATGTTAGCGTGGGGGGGCTGCAAACTCTGCAGGGGCTCCAACACACACTCGCTGCTATTCCAACCCTTCACATATTTCCACATAAACTTCCCTCCTGGCATTAAACTTTGCCAGGTATTGTGCTCAGCTTACCACCCCAAACTGATGTTCCTCCCTCAGCTCCCCTCTCTCCCTGCATGTCCTGTAAGCAGAATAGCTGATCTACCTGTCAGCTAGACCTGATCTACCCGTCAGCTAGCTGTGATTGACAGGTAGATGGAAGCGGAAGCTGCCATGGGGCCCTCTACTGGCAATACCTGAACGGTCAGGTGTGCAGCACTTACTATTGCAAGCTGTGTCGGTGGCTGCTGGTGTAGCACCTGCCACACACCTCGCATACTTCACAGTCTTGCAGGACACGGCTGCTAACGGGAGTTCCTGTTGTGGAAAAAGTACAGGAACTCCGTTCCCATGCGTTCCCGCAGGACTTGAGCCCTGCCACCAGGTAACCTTTCACCATGAAGTCCCTCCACCAATCTATACACTCATCAGATGGCAAGAATAGACAAGCTTTGAACTTTAGTTATGGAGCATGGTGACATTCTGTTCAGATCAGTAAGGTGGCTCGGTAGACTCCAATGAGGATAGACTCTTTTAGAATATAAGCTTTTACGAGCAGAGCCTTTATCTTCTTTTGGATTGTATTGCAACTGTACTGTCTCTCTTTAGTTTGTAATGAGTTGTGCAAACTGTTGGTGGTATGTAAATCCTATTCTCCAGCTTTTTCTCAAACCTTCTCTGTATGCATGCTTTCCTTCTCAGAAGGTGAGAAGTTGTCCGTCAAAGTATTAGGCCGCGTACACACGCGCGGACTGTTCGCCCAACCTTGTTCGGCAAACAGTTTGTCAAACAGTCCGCTCAAAATTTGCATGAGCGGACTTGCCCACACACGAGCGGACTGTTTGACGAACAAGGTTGGGCAAACAGTTCGCTCAACTTTTGAAATGAACGGACTCGCCCACGTAAGGAGGAGGCAAATCCGCCCACTTCGAGCGCGTGTACAGGTAGGCGGGGCCCGCGAAGGATACGTCGCGGGCTCCGCCGCCTGGAATGGGCTTAAAGGGGAACCCCAACGCCGAAAAAAATCGGCGTGGGGGTTCCCCCCAAGTCCACACCAGACCCTTGTCCGAGCACGCTACCCGGCCGGCCAGGAAAGGGGGGCGAGCGAGCGCGCCCCCCCTCCTGAGCCGTACCAGGCCGCGTGCCCTCAACATGGGGGGGTGCCTTGGGGAAGGGGGGGCCGCGCGGCCCCCCCACCCCAAAGCACCTTGTCCCCATGTTGATGAGGACAAGGGCCTCTTCCCGACAACCCTGGCCGTTGGTTGTCGGGGTCTGCGGGCGGGGGGCTTATCGGAATCCGGGAGCCCCCTTTAAGAAGGGGGCCCCCGGATACCGGCCCCCCACCCTATGTGAATGAGTATGGGGTACAATGTACCCCTACCCATTCACCTGTGAAATAAAGTACAAATAAAAACACAACACAGGGGAAAAAAATATTTTATTGCACAGCCGGGGGTCTTCCGTCTTCGGGGGTCTTCTCGCCGGACTCCTCCGCTATGTGTGTGTAGCTCTTTTGCTAGCGGAGGAGTCCGGCTTTCTTCCTCCCCGCCGCCGGCCTCTTCTCCCGACTTCGGGGGTCTTGTCCCCCTCTTCGGTTCTTCTGCCGGGCCACCGCGCCTGGTCCGGTGGCCCGGTCTTCTGTCGCCGTCTTCCGTTCTTCTGTCGCCGCCTTCGGTTCTTCTGCCGGGCCACCGCGCCTTCTTGTAGCTCTTTTACAGGCGGTGGCCCGGTCTTCTGTCGCCGCTGTCGCCGCCGACTTCCGTTCGTGTTCTTCTTCTTGTTCTTCTTCCAGGAGATGTTGACACGTCGCTCCCTCCGGCCGGAATGCCAGAGCCGCCCTGCGTTGCCACTTATATAGTGACAATGGGGCGGGGTCACATGGTATATGTCACATGGGTTGGTCACATGGGTTGATGTGACTTTCCGAGCGGGAACAGTCCGCTCATTTCGAAAGTACAGCGGACAGGCCCACACACGGGCGGACTGTTCGCTCAAACACAGTTTCAGCGGACAGTTTTTCGGAATTTCCGAAAGACTTTGTCCGTCCAACTGTCCGCTGAAACTGTCCGCTGAAAGCCCACACACGAGCGGACTGTCTGCCCAAACACTGTTCAGCGGACAAGGTTGGGCGAACAGTCCGCCCGTGTGTACGCGGCCTTAGTCTTCTTCCTCATTGGTGTCTACCAAGGCACCTTACTAATCTGAACAGGATGTGACCATGCTATGGATAGAGTGCTGATAGGATGTTGGGAGTGTTGGGTGGACAGAGTGCTGATAGGATGTTGGGAGTGTTGGGTGGACAGAGCGCTGATTGGATGTTGGGAGTGTTGGGTAGACAGAGTGCTGATAGGAGGTTGGGAGTGTTGGGTGGACAGAGCGCTGATAGGATGTTGGGAGTGTTGGGTGGACAGAGTGCTGATAGGATGTTGGGAGTGTTGGGTGGACAGAGCGCTGATAGGATGTTGGGAGTGTTGGGTGGACAGAGTGCTGATTGGATGTTGGGAGTGTTGGGTGGACAGAGTGCTGATAGGATGTTGGGAGTGTTAAGTGGACAGAGTGTTGATAGGATGTTGGGAGTGTTGGGTGGACAGAGTGCTGATAGAATGTTGGGAGTGTTAGGTGGACAGAGTGCTGATAGGATGTTGGGACTGTTGGGTGGACAGAGCACTGATAGGATGTTGGGACTGTTGGATGGACAGAGTGCTGATAGGATGTTGGGAGTGTTGGGTGGACAGAGTGCTGATAGGATGTTGGGAGTGTTAGGTGGACAGAGTGCTGATAGGATGTTGGGAGTGTTGGGTGGACAGAGTGTTGATAGGATGTTGGGACTGTTGGGTGGACAGAGCACTGATAGGATGTTGGGAGTGTTGGGTGGACAGAGCACTTATAGGATGTTGGGAGTGTTGGGTGGACAGAGCGCTGATAGGATGTTGGGAGTGTTAGAAGGACAGAGTGTTGATAGGATGTTGGGCGTGTTAGGTGGACAGAGAGCTGATAGGATGTTGGGAGTGTTGGGTGGACAGAGCGCTGATAGGATGTTGGGAGTGTTGGGTGGACAGAGCGCTGATAGGATGTTGGGAGTGTTAGGTGGACAGAGTGCTGATAGGATGTTGGGAGTGTTGGGTGGACAGAGCGCTGATAGGATGTTGGGAGTGTTGGGTGGACAGAGCGCTGATAGGATGTTGGGAGTGTTAGGTGGACAGAGTGCTGATAGGATGTTGGGAGTGTTAGGTGGACAGAGTGCTGATAGGATGTTGGGAGTGTTAGGTGGACAGAGTGCTGATAGGATGTTGGGAGTGTTGGGTGGACAGAGCGCTGATAGGATGTTGGGAGTGTTGGGTGGACAGAGTGCTGATAGGATGTTGGGAGTGTTGGGTGGACAGAGCGCTGATAGGATGTTGGGAGTGTTAGGTGGACAGAGTGCTGATAGGATGTTGGGAGTGTTAGGTGGACAGAGTGCTGATAGGATGTTGGGAGTGTTAGGTGGACAGAGTGCTGATAGGATGTTGGGAGTGTTAGGTGGACAGAGTGCTGATAGGATATTGGGAGTGTTAGGTGGACAGAGTGCTGATAGGATGTTGGGAGTGTTGGGTGGACAGAGTGTTGATAGGATGTTGGGAGTGTTGGGTGTACAGAGTGCTGATAGGATGTTGGGAGTGTTGGGTGGACAGAGCGCTGATAGGATGTTGGGAGTGTTGGGTGGACAGAGTGCTGATTGGATGTTGGGAGTGTTAGGTGGACAGAGTGTTGATAGGATGTTGGGTGGACAGAGTGCTGATAGGATGTTGGGAGTGTTGGGTGGACAGAGCGCTGATAGGATGTTGGGAGTGTTAGGTGGACAGAGCGCTGATAGGATGTTGGGAGTGTTAGGTGGACAGAGCGCTGATAGGATGTTGGGAGTGTTAGGTGGACAGAGCGCTGATCGGATGTTGGGAGTGTTAGGTGGACAGAGTGTTGATAGGATGTTGGGAGTGTTGGGTGGACAGAGCGCTGATAGGATGTTGGGAGTGTTAGGTGGACAGAGCGCTGATAGGATGTTGGGAGTGTTGGGTGGACAGAGCGCTGATAGGATGTTGGGAGTGTTAGGTGGACAGAGCGCTGATAGGATGTTGGGAGTGTTAGGTGGACAGAGTGCTGATAGGATATTGGGAGTGTTATGCCGCGTACACACGACCTGACATTTCGACAGCAAAGGTCCAACGGAACAATTCTTTCAGACAATTCGATCCTTTTGTGGGCTCCATCAGGCCTTTGCTGTCCAAAAATCTGACGGACTTTAGAAATAGAACATGTTTCAAATTTTTCGGTCGGAACTCCGCCAGACCCAGTTCCTATCGAGAAATCCGTTCGTGTGTATGCTACTCCGACGAACAAAAACCAACGCTAGGGCAGCTATTGGCTACTGGCTGTGAACTTCCTTATTCTAGTCAGGTCGTACCTCATCACGTTGTAATCCATCGGACTTTGGCGTGATTGTGTGTGGCCAAGTCCGTTCATTCGGAAAGTCCTTCGGAAGACCGTCAGACCTAGTCTGTCGAAAAGTCCGGTCGTGTTTACGCAGTATTAGATGTTTTAAAGGATGTTTGATCTTTTTTGCATGAAAAATAAAAAAAATAAGCTTAAGGGTGTTCTCTTCTTTTGATGTGTAACTCATTGACTAAGGAGCCATATCATTAAAGTCTCAGTTTACTTTTCTTTATTAATTCATAGCTAGTAGTAGTAGTTAGTCACAATCAACGTAAAAATTAAGACATTTCACAGCTTATCTTTGGTTATTTGTGCTATATCTCCTTGTCTGATCATTATGTTTTATTAAAGATGTTACACTGATCAATTCCTCCTGAAGAAGCGGCATTATCCGCGAAACATGTAGAGGATGTTTGATATACCATTGGTGGCATGTGCCACACACCTTGACATCACTGTATCAGCTAGGTTGGTGTAGTATTGGTGTGAGGCACTCACACTTCTTGTGAATATTTAATGATGTAATATTTTGTGATTTATGTTTACCCCCCCCCCCCCCATTGTGTGTACACAAATCATTTTAATTTTTTGTATAAATAAAATATGATGTAATGAAGGGTTGACTCGGAAGGGGGGGTGTTCCTGCACCTATTCTCTTATGCTGAGTACACACGATCGGAATTTCGGCCAGCAAAAGACAGAGAGCTTTTCATCGGAAAATGCGACCGCGTGTACGCTCCATCGGAAATTTAGCTGGCTTAATTCTCGCCAGCAAAAATTTGATAGCGTGTTCTCAATTTTCCAGATGGAAAAACTTTCTTTCGGAAATCCCGATGGTGTGTATGCACATCCGACGAGCAAAAACTCACGCATGCTCAGATTCAACTATGAGACGGAAGCTATTGGCTACTGGGTATTGAACTTTCTTTTTCTAGTCCCGTCGTACGTCTTGTACGTCACCGCGTTCTTGGCGGTCAGAATTGGGTGTGACCACGTGTAAGCAAGACAGTTTGAGCGGAATTCCGTCGGAATTCCAATGGGGAAACCATCAGAGCTTTTTCCAACGAGAATTCCCATTGTGCGGACGCGGCATTAGAAACAAAGTCCTGTTTATTATAGATGTCACACTGATCCATTCCTCCTGAAGAAGCAGCATGGTCTGCGAAACATGTAGAAGATGTTCGTTATACCGTGTGAGACATGTGCCACAAACCTTGACATCAATGTATCATCTAGGTTGGTGTAGTATTGGTATGAAGCACTCGCCCCCTTCTTGTGAATATTTAATGATGTAATATTTTGTGATGTATGTTTACCCCCTTCTATTTGTACACATCACTTTTAATTCTTATACAAATAAAATATGATGTGATTTTTAAACCTAGTTGTTTGTACACATACTGGTACCGAGATAGTCCATTCTTCTAATGACCATGGGGGGTGGTCTCCGGCTTTTTGCATGATTACATTTGGATAAGAGGGTACCCCCCCCCCCCATTAACTTTCTAATCACTTCAGAGGCTCCCAAATGTATTGCTGGATTGAGTTGAATAATTTACTGGTGTCTACGAGGTGTGACAATTTAATTCACGGAATGGGCCTGGAAAAAAAAACAGCGTCAGACATCTCTGAATTCTTCAAAGGGACGAATGAATTTTGAAGACAATGTCCTTTCTGATCTTCTGTCAAGATTAGAGGCGCCAACTTTGTGGCAAATCTTTTTCCTTCCCAAACCCTCCATTGGAATCTGCCGCATCGTTTCCCTGTTCATGTTCAATTCTTCTGCCATCGTTCTTCGATCTGAGCGTTCAAGGGTTCGTACTCTGCCCACATTTGCATCTATCCTTGTGTTTAGCTGCCCACTTCTTGCATTATTGTAGACATCTTCCCATCCCTCCTTAAACCACCTATGCCATTCAAAAACACTTGATTTCTTCATGTAATGCTCACCATGGGCTTGGCTCTCTGCTTCCCACATTGCTTTTTTTTTTTTACTCTGTGATCTCAGTTTTTATTCCTACTGATATATGTTGGTTTTTATAATAAAACCCCACTTTTGGACCTACACCATAGGGAGGAATTTTTTTCTTTCCATACCCTCCCGGATGAGAGGCCAGCTTGGCTTCCTATGCCTCAGTTCCAGCCTTGGTGTTCCTTACGTCCGGTGTCATGGTTATGCAGTGATCTTCCTGTGTTTGCTTACCTCCCCTCATGTGTTCAGACTAAGAGGCCAGCCACTTCCACCTGGTGGTTTTTATAACCTCTCCTCTAAGCATGGCTCCACCCCAGTCCCTATCAGGGAGCCCTATATTAACCTGTGCACTGCAGGCCATCAGTGCTGATCAACCATTGTGTATTCATTTGTGTGTTAGCTTCCTGTTTCCTGCCGTGTGCTTTTCTACTGTTTTCCGTTACCGACTTTGGCGTGTCTTGACTATCCTTGTTGCCTGTGATCCTGACCTTTTGGCGTGTCCCCGACTATTCTTGTCTGCTTGTGGCCCCAACCTTGGCTTTGTCCCTCACCATCCCTATCCTCCTGTTGCCTACTGTGGGTGTGAGCTGGGGGACCCTGGGGGTCGCGACCTGGAGCCAGTTGCAGCCAAGTCCATCCTCACCATTTGAGGCTCTGGTGAACACCTGCTGGCTCTTAGACTCCGCACCCCAGGGAATCTTACGCTCTAACCCTGGTGGGACCTGTCTCCCGTCCGCAGCAGTCAGCCGTAGGGTCCACAACCTTGCGGTGCACTCCTGATCCCTACGGTGTGCATCTGTCACCTCGCCTAAAGGTGACCTGACATCCGGGTTCCAGTTTGGCAGTTACCTGCACACCTCTTGGAGTCGTGTTTGGAGGTCTTTGGTTTCCCCCGGAGATATGTCGATTTGTCAATCTTGGCACCGTCGCTTGACTGGCTCGTTTTTGCTGACATTCGAGTCCATCTTTTCGGGTAAGAGTAGATATACTTCTCCCTTTGGTTGAAGATGTACCATCTTTGATGCTCTAAATCAGTGTTTCTCAACTCCAGTCCTCAAGGTGCCCCAACAGGTCATGTTTTTAGGATTTCCATTATTTTGCACAGGTGATTTGATCAGTTTCACTGCCTTAGTAACAACCACAGCCCCGGTTCATCTGAGGCAAACTCTGAAAACATGACCTGTTGGGGCGCCTTGAGGACTGGAGTTGAGAAACACTGCTCTAAATGCCGGATAGTGCCAGTGTATTCCATCCCTGAGTAACCACCTTCCGGAGGTGGACTTACACCTGTCCTTTCCAGGACCCTTCCACACATTGGACTTTTTCATTTATATTTTTATTTATTTTCGATTTCTATGTGGAACTGATTTCCTCATCACTCTGGCTATTATGTGTATACTGTGATACATGTGTAATAGTTAGCGCTACATTTTTCACCATTCAATGTTTAACATCAGCCTGTTGTAACAGAGCTAAAGTTTCACTCGCACTGTCGCCAATTTTAACGCAAAATTTGATGTCAACCTACTACACCAGATTTCTGTCCCTCGTCTTCTGCCAATAGCACAAACCACACACATGTTCAGGGCAGGACTTAGGGTGGTGGGGGGCCCCTGGGCTTGAGTCACTTTCGGGCCCTACCTTCTATACATTACCGTATTTATTGGAGCATAACACGCACCCCAAGTTTAGGAGGGAAGTTTAAGGAAAAAAAACTTTAATTTAAATGCCCATCAATGCAGCCTTATCACTGTCCATCTGCAGCCTTGTCCATCAATCTGCAGCCTTGCCCATCTATCTGCAGCCTTGTCCATCCATCTTCAGCCTTGTCCATCCATCTGCAGCCTTGCCCATCCATCTGCAGCCTTGTCCATCCATCTGCAGCCTTGTCCATCCATCTGCAGCCTTGCCCATCCATCTGCAGCCTTGCCCATCCATCTGCAGCCTTGCCCATCCATCTGCAGCCTTGCCCATCCATCTGCAGCCTTGTCCATCCATCTGCAGCCTTGTCCATCCATCTGCCGCCTTGCCCATCCATCTGCAGCCTTGCTTATCCATCTGCAGCCTTGTCCATCCATCTGCAGCCTTGTCCATCCATCTGCAGCCTTGCTTATCCATCTGCAGCCTTGTCCATCCATCTGCAGCCTTGTCCAGTGTCATTTGCAGCCTTGTCAGTGTAGCCTTGTCATTGCAGTCTTGATGTTTAAAAATGGCGATACAGAGTCCTGTGTATCTCGGCGGCTCTCGGCTCCTCTCGCAGTCCCGAGCGGAGCCAACACAAAGTGTCACATAATTGTGAAGTGGAAGGAAAATTATAAATGGTTTTCAACATTTTTTTTTACAAATAAATATGTGAAATTGTGTGTGTCTGGCGGGGGGGGGGGGATCTGGTGGAACTAATTGCCTTCAGAAGTCACTTAATTAGTAAATAAAGTTCTCTCGTGTGTCATTTAATCTCAGTATAAATACAGCTCTAAATAGAGTCCACATAAGTCACATGTTGTCCAGGTTTACAGTACAGTGATTTCTGCTCAACATGTTTCACCATGAAATGGCTTCTTCAGGGGGGTTTTTGAATTACTGTACACAGTATCACTATAAATAGAAAAAAATGACATTTAGAAAAAAAAAATGTTGTAGAAGACTTTGCAACCATATAGAACTACATTAGCATATAATAAATGCATACAGTTGTGCTCATAGATTTACATACCCTGGCAGAATGATTTTGTGGCCATTTTTCAGAGAAAATGAATGATAACACAAAAACAACATTTTTTTAAAAAACAAATATGTGAAAAGCATGGGGTGCCTTTGTATTCAGCCCCCCTTTACTCTAATACCCCTAACTGAAATCCAGTGGAAGCAATTGCCTTCAGAAGTCACCTAATTAGTAAATAGAGTCCATCTGTGTGTAATTTATTCTCAGTATAAAGGCAGCTGTTCTGTGAAGCCCTCAGAGGTCTGTTAGAGAAGTGAACAAACGACATCATGAAGGCCAAGGAACACACCAGACAGGTCAGGGATAAAACCCTCAGAAGTTTGTTCCACCTTCCAGCAAGACAACGAGCCTAAACATACAGCCAGAGCTACAACGGAACAGGGATCTCTGAACTACATCCCTCCAGCTGTTGCGGAACTACACGTCCCATGAGGTATTGTAAAACTCTGACATTCACAGACACGACTAGGCATGATGGGAATTGTAGTTCCTGAACAATTGGAGAGGCATAGTTTGGAGACCCCCTAACAAGGGTGCTAACAATGAGCCAAGGTAACTACACCTGGCAGGTAAATTTAGGAGCAACCCTGCCTAAACATCAGGATGCTACACTTAAAAAGCCTTCATTGGACCCCACCAATCTTTACAACCTATACCCCATCTCCTTGCTTCCATTTTCCTCCAAACTCCTTGAACACCTAGTCTACAACTGAGTGACCACCTCAATAAGAATAACCTTCTTGATCGTTATTCTGGATTACGCCCTCAACACTTCACACAAACCGCTCTCCTAAAACTCACAAACGACTTACTAACAGCAAAAACCAATGGACACTATTCTGTACTCCCACTTCTGGACCTTTCAGCTGTTTTTGATACAGTTGACTACCCACTCCTCAAAAAAATTGTTACTCCTTTGGTCTCCGTGATTGTATTCTTCACTGTCTCTCATCATACCTGTGCCACCGCATCTTCAGTGTCACTTTCTATTCTTCTTCCTCCTCTCCTCTACCTTTCTCTCTAGGGGTCCTTGCAAGGTTCTGTTTCTGGACCTCTCCTATTCTAAATTGACACCTCTTCTCTGGGTCAGCTGATAGCCTCCCATGGTTTTCCATATCAGTGCTATGCTGATGCCACCCAAATCTGTATCTCAACCCCTCAGCTCCCGACATCAGTCTCCTCAACCAACTGAGTGACCACCTCATTAGGGAATAACCTTCTTGATCGCCTTTAGCCTGGACCCTCAACACTCCACAGAAACCGCTCTACTAAAACTCACAAACAACTTACTAACAGAAAGGAGATGTAGATCTCTGAACTACATCCCTCCAAATGTTGCAGAACTACACGTCCCATTGTAAAAGTCTGATATTCACAGACATGACTAGGCATGATGGGAATTGCATAGTTTGGAGACCCCCTGGTTTAGATCAAAGCATGGGCATGGGAGGAATAGTGCCCCATCATTGGTATCAGTGGGGGGGAATAGTGTCCCATCATTGGTGTCAGTGGAAGGAATAGTGTCCCATCATGGGTATCAGTGGGGGGAATAGTGCCCCATCATTGGTGACAGTGGGAGGAATAGTGCCCCATGATTGGTATCAGTGGGAGGAATAGTGTCCCATCATTTGTGTCAGTGGAAGGAATAGTGTCCCATCATGGGTATCAGTGGGAGGAATAGTGCCCCATCATTGGTGTCAGTGGGAGGAATAGTGCCCCATTATTGGTATCAGTGGAAGGAATAGTGTCCCATCATTGGTATCAGTGGGAGGAATAGGGCCCCATCATTGGTATCAGTGGAAGGAATAGTACCCCATCATTGGTATCAGTGGGAGGAATAGTGCCCCATCATTGGTATTAGTGGGAGGAATAGTGCTCCATCATTGGTATCAGTGGGAGGAATAGTGCCCCATCATTGGTATTAGTGGGAGGAATAGTGCCCCATCATTGGTATCAGTGGATGGAATAGTGTCCCATCATTGGTATCAGTGAGAGGAATAGTGTCCCATCATTGGTGTCAGTGGGATGAATTGTGTCCCATCATTAGTGTCAGTAGGAGGAATAGTGCCCCATCATTGGTATCAGTGGGAGGAATAGTGCCCCATAATTGGTATCAGTGGGGGGAATAGTGCCCCATCATTGGTATCAGTGGGAGGAATAGTGCACCATCATTGGTATCAGTGGGAGGAATAGTGTCCCATCATTGGTATCAGTGGGATGAATAGTGCCCCATCATTGGTATCAGTGGGAGGAATAGTGCACCATCATTGGTATCAGTGGGGGGAATAGTGCCCCATCATTGGTATCAGTGGGAGGAATAGTGCTCCATCATTGGTGTCAGTGGGAGGAATAGTGCCCCATCATTGGTATCAGTGGGAGGAATAGTGCACCATCATTGGTATCAGTGGGAGGAATAGTGTCCCATCATTGGTATCAGTGGGAGGAATAGTGCACCATCATTGGTATCAGTGGGAGGAATAGTGCCCCATCAATGGTGTCAGTGGGAGGAATAGTGCCCCATCATTGGTATCAGTGGGAGGAATAGTGCACCATCATTGGTATCAGTGGGAGGAATAGTGCCCCATCATTGGTGTCAGTGGGAGGAATAGTGCCCCATCATTGGTGTCAGTGGGAGGAATGGTGCCCCAAAGGCTGGATAAAGACAAAGCGGGGGGGGGGGGGGGGGGGCAGTTTGGAGATCACTAAGTTTTGATGGTACTTGAGCAAGAAAGGGTTAAGTCATTTACAAAGGGAAAACATTATACAGTAGCTTAATGTGTTAATAATATTTCTTGAAAATATTTCCGCCCAAACAAGGCTAATAGTTTTAATTTTTTATTAAATCTTGCCCACAGTTTTCCCTCTAAATGTCACATTACATACTCTATGCAAAAAAACAGATTAAAATCTGCATAAATGTATCTGTAGCCATTTCAGGTAGTGGCGGGGGGGGGGGGTAATATTTCCTGCACCCATTACGTCGGATGTTTTTTTCCAAATGAGCGACTTGCCATTTACTGGCAATAATTTTGGCATCCGGCTTGTCTTTGAGAAGTGACAGGCGGCTCCTCCAGGGCATCATATTCCATGAATTTGTAAAGTTCAGGTACGTAATCCTTACATTATTATTGATTAGAATTGTCAAAACCTTTTCTGACATCTTTATAGATTTGTAATCAAATGTGACTGACATAATGTAGTTACCCAGGGCTAAGCCGTGGCACGCTCCATCAATAAGTTTGTTTTCTCCAGCAAATGAGGCCGGCCGCGCTGGTAATTGCAAAAAAAAAAAAAAAAATACACTTTGCACACAAATTGATCTTCAGCTAAATTACCTCCCTATAAATGAAAAGATTTCTTACCCGTATGAAAAGTCTCGGAGTGAGCGGCAGCGCTTGGAACAGCGGAGGCTCCACAAGCCAATCGTATTTTACTTGGTGGTGCGATTTACAAGGTGCGCCGCGGTTAAACATAAAATTTTTTTTACATTTATAGACGGGAAAGTGCCGAGTGTTTTTCAGCCAATGCGTACTTTAACCACTTCAATACCGGGCACTCAGACACCTTCCTGCCCAGGTGCCGATTTTCACCTTTCAGCGCTGTCGCAGTTTGAAAGACAATTGCGCGGTCGTGCTACACTGAACCCAAACAAATTTTTTTATCATTTTGTTCCCACAAATAGAGCTTTATTTTGGTGGTATTTGATCACCTCTGCGATTTTTATTTTTGGCGCAACAAATAAAAAAACACAGAAAAAAAAAAACAAGTTTTTCTTTGTTTCTTTTAAATTTTTTTCTAAATAAGTAGCTTTTCTCCTTCAATGATGGGCACTGATATGGCTGCACTGACGGGCACTGATAATATAGTGGGAGCCCTGAGGGTGTCATTTGCCACGTCACTTGTCACCAAATTCGGATTGGTACTTGCCACGTAGCCTGCCACACATTGTGGATTGTCATTTGCCACGTAGCCTGCCACACATTGCGGATTGTCACTTGCCATGTCACCTGCCACACATTGCGGATTGTCACTTGCCACGTCACCTGCCACACATTGCGGATTGTTACTTGCCACGTCACCTGCCACACATTGCGGATTGTCACTTGCCACGTCGCCTGCCACACATTGCGGATTGTCATTTGCCACGTCGCCTGCCACACATTGCGGATTGTCACTTGCCACGTCACCTGCCACACATTGCGGATTGTTACTTGCCACGTCACCTGCCACACATTGCGGATTGTCACTTGCCACGTTGCCTGCCACACATTGCGGATTGTTACTTGCCACGTCACCTGCCACACATTGCGGATTGTCACTTGCCACGTCACCTGCCACACATTGCGGATTGTTACTTGCCACGTCACCTGCCACACATTGCGGATTGTCACTTGCCACGTCGCCTGCCACACATTGCGGATTGTTACTTGCCACGTCACCTGCCACACATTGCGGATTGTCACTTGCCACGTCACCTGCCACACATTGCGGATTGTTACTTGCCACGTCACCTGCCACACATTGCGGATTGTCACTTGCCACGTCGCCTGCCACACATTGCGGATTGTTACTTGCCACGTCACCTGCCACACATTGCGGATTGTCACTTGCCACGTCACCTGCCACACATTGCGGATTGTTACTTGCCACGTCACCTGCCACACATTTCAGATTGTCACTTGCCACGTCGCCTGCCACACATTGTGGATTGTCACTTGCCACGTCACCTGCCACACATTGCGGATTGTCATTTGCCACGTCGCCTGCCACACATTGTGGATTGTCACTTGCCACGTCACCTGCCACACATTGCGGATTGTCACTCGTCAAGTCACCTGCCACACATTGTGGATTGTCACTTGCCACGTCGCCTGCCACAGATTGTGGATTGTCACTTGCCACATCACCTGCCACACATTGTGGATTGTCACTTGCCACGTCACCTGCCACACATTGCGGATTGTCACTTGTCAAGTCACCTGCCACACATTGCGGATTGTCACTTGCCACGTCACCTGCCACACATTGCGGATTGTCACTTGCCACGTCACATGCCACACATTGCGGATTGTCACTTGCCACGTCACCTGCCACACATTGCGGATTGTCACTTGCCACGTCACCTGCCACACATTGCGGATTGTCACTTGCCACGTCACCTGCCACACATTGCGGATTGTCACTTGCCACGTCACATGCCACACATTGCGGATTGTTACTTGCCACGTCACCTGCCACACATTGCGGATTGTCATTTGCCACGTCGCCTGCCACACATTGCGGATTGTCACTTGCCACGTCACTTGCCACACATTGCGGATTGTCACTTGCCACGTCACCTGCCACACATTGCGGATTGTCACTTGCCACGTCACATGCCACACATTGCGGATTGTTACTTGCCACGTCACCTGCCACATATTGCGGATTGTCATTTGCCACGTCGCCTGCCACACATTGCGGATTGTCACTTGCCACACATTGCGGATTGTCACTTGCCACGTAGCCTGCCACACATTGCGGATTGCCACTTGCCACGTAGTCTGCCACACATTGCGGATTGCCACGTAGCCTGCCACACATTGCGGATTGTCACCTACTGTGTCACTTTTCTGCTAAGGTGTTCTTTTGTTGTGTCCCAGAGTGAAGATAAGCAGCAGAGAGATGATGTAATCTCTCTGCTGCACACAGCTTCCCGCACAGTAAGGGCGGAACTGGAGGGATGCAGGGCAGTGTTGAGATGATGTCATCTCCCTGCTCCCCTGCCCGCTGGCTTCCTGATTGGCCAGTAGCCCTCCTAAGCCGCCCAGCTGCCCCCCAAACCCGTCCACTCAGCGCAGACCCGGCCGCGCTGGCACCCATGAAACCGGCCGCGCTGGCACCCGCAGAACCGGCCGCGCTGGCACCCGCGGAACCGGCCGCGCTGTCATCCGCTGGCCGTATTCTCGGAGGGGGCAATTTCCCCGTTGCCCCCCCTGGATCCGCCCCTGTAGTGGGTGTAATGTGAGATAGTTTTATGGGCACTAGACACACCTTGTAGGTTCTCAACCCACTGAGCTCCCAGTCTCTCTCTCACTAGACTTGCTGATACACTGCTACTGAATCCCCCTTGAGCTCTTCCAAACTTCACTTAAATATCTTCCTCAAGCACCCCCCCCCCCCCGCTTCTCTGCTGGGTCCCTAGCTTGGCACTTCAGATACTTTTCAAGCTTCACCCCACTGGCCTGCTCGGTCCCTGGTTTGACACACAAGGGTGCTCTGCAAGCGTTACCTCCTCTGGCTGGGTGCCTGGGTTGACACCCGCTGAAGTTTCCTGATTCTTCACCGTCCTTGGTTGGTGAGAAATGTACTGGTCCGGTACTTGCTTCAGCTACTCACTGTGGTCCCTGGTAATAAGGTGGTCAGTCCCTTAGTGGCGACAACTTCCCCTCTACCTCTGACCACAACAGGTTCTCCAGCTGGCATAATCATCACTTCTGGTTGGAATGCAAGCCCGCAATCCCAACCCTATGCTGCTTTCTTGCTTCTGGATAGGCCCTCAGAGAGCCTATCAGCCAGATGTCACCGGGATAGGCCCAAACTCCAGCTTAGCAGCCCGGGCAGTACAACACACATCCACCTAGACAGCCATCCAGGTGGCACGGAACACCGATCACCTGGCTCCACCCAAATATATAGGTTCTCCCAGAAGGCTAAGGGATTTAAGAAAACCCTGGCCCATTGGCTGAGATACCCCATATACTCCTAATCTGTCTTTGTTTTGCCTTCTCTTATCTAATGTCACCAGGTACCTGGCCCCCCTTGGCAGAAGAGAGAAGTGCAGCAATTCCAAACTTAGGATGAACTCAATTGATCCCTATCAATGAGCCAAGGTAACTAAACCTGGCAGACAAATTCAGGAGTAACCCTGCCTAAACATCAGGATGCTACACTTAAAAAGCCTTCCTTGGACCCCAACAATCTTTACAACCTATACCCCATCTTCTTGCTTCCCTTTTCCTCCAAACTCCTAGAACACCTGGTCTACAACCAATTCTCATTAAGAATAACCTTCTTGATCGCCTTTAGTATGGATTTTGTCCTCAACACCAAACAGAAACCGCTCTCTTAAAACTCACAAACGACTTACTAACAGCAAAAAACAATGGACACTATTCTGTACTCTTACTTCTGGACCTTTTGGCTGTTTTTGATACAGTTGACTACCCCCCTCCTCAAAAAAACGTTACTCCTTTGGTCTCCGTGACTGTATTCTCCACTGTCTCTCATCCTACCTGTGTCACCGCACCTTCAGTGTCACTTTCTATTCTTCTTCCTCCTCTCCTCTACCTTTCTCTGTAGGGGTCCCCCGAAGGTTCTGTTCTTGGACTCCTATTCTAAATCTACACCTCTTCCCTGGATCAGCTGATAGCCTCCCATGGTTTTCGATATAACTTCTATGCTGATGCCATCCAAAATCTGTCTTGCTACCCCTCAGCTCGCCTTTAGCCTGGATTTCGCCTTCAACGCTCTACAGAAACCGCTACTAACAGCAAAAACCAATGGGCACCATTCTGTACTTACACTTCTGGACCTTTCGCCTGCTTTTGATATAGTTGACCCCCCCTTAAAGAAAAACTTTACTCTTTTGGTCTCTGTGCCTGTGCTCTTTGCTGGCTCTCATCTTGCCTATCCGGCACACCTTCAGTGTCACTTACAATTCTACTTCCTCCTCTCCAATTCCTTTCTCCGTCAGGGTACTCCAAGGTTCTGTTCTTGGACCGCTCCTATTCTCAATCTTCCCTGGGTCAGCTGATAGCCTCCCATAGCTTTCAATATAATTTCTACACTGAAAAAAAGGATTTGGGGTACTGAGAAACCAAAAGGAACCACATCACGATATACAAAGAAATTTTATAGGATATAGGAAACGGGACTTTTAAGATGCCAATAGAAAAAACAGTAAGTTTTTAATTACAAATAATTTTATTAATTTTAACATTATAATTATTTAAAAAAAAAAGTTTTTTACATTCAGTATTGAGTTATAAATTCATACACTGTTACTCAACATGTTTCGCTCTAGCAAGCGCTTCTTCAGGAGATTTTTAGTGCTGCGTGAAATTTAATACTATGAAGAGAATATAGAATATTACTAATCATGGATACCATTAAAACATCATTACAAATTCAGTTTCAATAGTAGAAATAAAATGATAAATAATACATTTTACATTTGAAAAAAAAAATCCTTTTTCTCAATTCATTATCAAGCTGAAAGAAAAATAAATAATGTGTATCTATACCTGTTTGTCTAAAAATGATTCTCGAGATAACTCTTGAAAATAACTAGATCAATCTTCCAAAATCTAGGCATTTTATTGCAACCATAGGGAGAGAAGACTTCCTATAAATTAAGAATTTAATGATATATTAGCTATTTAGTTTCTACATAGCATTTAGAGATTTACCTTATTTATTGAAATATAGGAGTCTGAGCAATATTTCACTCTTTTCATTGGAAAAGAGAAGTAGATGTGGGAAATGATAAGCCAGATAGCAGTGTGGATTCTCCTAATTAATAGTAAGCTAGCCTCCTAAAGAGGAAAAATATATCCAGCAGTGGGATGTCCCACTATTGTATAAATTTGCTGGCTGTAAAACAGTATTCCAACAAGGTGTCCTACAAAGAAATATGAAAAGGCATCAAAAAGCGAGAAAATTACCGCACTACCCAGAGGAAACCCGCGCAGGCACAGGGAGAACATGCAAACTCCAGGCAGATAGTGTTGGGATTTGAACCAGTGACCCTATTGCTGCTAGGTGAGAGTGCTAACCACTACAGATGTGACGTCTGAAACTCATCGCTGCGACCTACATCGCCATTTTGGAAAATCCCTTGCCCTTTCTGCGCTTGTTTAAGGGTCTTGAAAAATGAAAGCCATTCATCTTGTGTTCCTGTCCATATAAAAAAATATCGTCAATGAAACAAAGCCAGATTAGTATCCAAGAACTCCTGCATGTCCTCTCTATAAAAAAAGAACCCGCTCCCCCCCCACCCCCCAGGAACTGGTTGGGGTACGATGGGGCACATTTTGTCCCCATCGCCACCCCCTACACCTGAAGGTAGTGGGAGCCATTGACCAAAAACACATTGTTTTTCAATATGAGGCACAAGAGGTGAAGAATAAATCTATTGTAGGGTTTAGATGTTTTTTTCACGTTCTGAGATGAAGCCCTCCACAACCCGAACTGCCACCTTATGGGGAATGGAGTTGTAGAGGGCCCTTCACATCAGTTGTGACCAACTAAGCTCCCCTGGGGACATGCATCCCATCAAAGGTCTTTAGAAGGTCCATAGTGTCTTATATATATGATGTTAATGCTTCCACATGGGAACAAAGATAATCATCTACCATCTGGCTGGCAGCCTTCATGAGGCACACAATGCCAGAGACGATGGGATATGCTTTGGTGAATCTTAGGCAAGGCGTAGAATGTTGGAGTTTTTGGAAATTCAATATTTTGAACTTCCCAAGTTTTTTTGTTGATCAATTTGTTATGATATGCTGAAACTATTAGCTTCCTAAAACGCATGATTATATTATTTACAAACCCCACAGATACCTTTCTGTACCAGCTTTTGTTGTTAAGAAGATCCATAATCATAGCCTCATATTGGGTACAGTCCATTACCACCAAATTGCCCCCCTTTATCGGAGGGCTTGTTGATTAAATTGGAGTTTTCCTGCAAGGAGCGAATCACTTCCTGCTGTCCATAGGTTAGATTGGAACAGGACAGTCCCTTCCATTTATTGTTTTGGATTTTATTTGTAACTTGTTTAGTGAAAGCCCAAATATTTGGGTTGGTTGAAGAGCCGGAAATGCTCAGGATTTTGGTTTATATTCCCAAACGATGAATTAACCCGCTCCCCCCCAGGAACTGGTTGGGGTACGATGGGGCACATTTTGTCCCCATCGCCACCCCCTGCACCTGAAGGTAGTGGGAGCCATTGAACAAAAGCACATTGTTTTTCAATATGAGGCACAAGAGGTGAAGAATAAATCTATTGTAGGGTTTAGATGTTTTTTTCACGTTCTGAGATGAAGCCCTCCACAACTCGAACCCCCACCTTATGGGGAATGGAGTTGTAGAGGGCCCTTCACATTAGTTGTGACCAACTAAGCTCCCCTGGGGACATGCATCCCATCAAAGGTCTTTAGAAGGTCCATAGTGTCTTATATATATGATGTTAATGCTTCAACATGGGAACAAAGATAATCCATTGACTGAGACTGATTAACCTCCTGGCTGGAGGATCCATTCTCATCTGTGTGACCCTCCTCCCATAGCTCCATTAGATTATCTAGAGCTTTTAAATCATCTATTGTAATTTCATCCCAAAG
Organism: Lithobates pipiens; assembly: GCF_037356315.1. Taxonomy (NCBI): domain Eukaryota; kingdom Metazoa; phylum Chordata; class Amphibia; order Anura; family Ranidae; genus Lithobates; species Lithobates pipiens. Next base: position 830,681 of record NW_027507873.1, read on the forward strand.
GGGATTATCTAAGGATTGCGACGGAACTTGTGATTGCTTCTTTTTCAAAAAAAACCTTAAACATTAATTTACGTGAAAATAAGTTGATATCCTTAATTAACTCGAAGTATCTTGACCTAGATTTTGGAAGATTGATCTAGTTATTTCGAGAGTTTGCTCCAGAATAATTTTTAGACTACCAGGTATATATACACAATATTTCTTTCTCTTGGTTTCATAATGAATTGTGAAAAAAGATTTTTTTGAAATGTAAAATGTATTATTTATCATTTTATTTATACTATTGAAACTGAATCTGTAATGATGTTTTATTGGTATTCATGAATTGTAATATTATATATTCTCTTCACAGTGTTAAACTTCATGCAGCACTAAAAATCTCCTGAAGATGCTCTTGCTAGAGTGAAACATGTAGAGTAAAAGGGACTGTAACAGGATATGAATTTATAACTCAATACTGAATGTAAAAAAAACTTTTTTTTAAAATAATTATATTGTTAAAATTAATAAAATTAGTTGTAATTAAATATGTACTGTTTTTTTCTAATGGCAACTTAAAAGTCCCATTTCCTATATCCTATCATTTCTACGCTGACAACACCCAAATCTATCATTCTACCCCTCAGCTCCCAACATCAGTCTCTTCAACCAACTGAGTGACCACCTCATTAAGAATAACCTTCTTGATCACCTTCAGTCTGGATTTTGCCCTCAACGCTCCACAGAAACTGCTTTTTTAAAACTCACAAATGACTTACTAAAAGCAAAAACCAATGGACACTATTCTGCACCCCTACTTCTAGGCCTTTCGGATGCTTTTGATACGACTGACCATCCCCTCCTCCTCTTATTAAAAACTTGACTCTTTTGGTCTCCATGCCTATGCTCTTTGCTGGCTCTCATCCTACTTGCCCCACCGCACCTTCAGTGTCACTTACAATTCTACTTCCTCCTCTCCTCTTCCTTTCTCTGTCGGAGTCCCCCAAGGTTCTGTTCTTGGACCTCTCCTATTCTCAATCTACACCTCCTCCCTGGGTCAGCTGATAGCCTCTCATGGCTTTCAATATAATTTCTACACTGATGACACCCACATCTATCTCTCTACCCCTCAGTTCCAAACAGCAGTCTCTTCAACCAACTGAGTGACCACCTCATTAACCAATGGGCGCTATTATGTACTCCCACTTCTAGACCTTTTGGCTGCTTTTGATACGGTAACCACCCCTCCTCCTCTTACAAAAAAACTTGACTCTTTTGGTCTCCGTGCCTGTGCTCTTTGCTGGCTCTCATCCTACTTATCCCACCGCACCTTCAGTGTCACTTACAATTCTTCTTCCTCCTCGCCTTTCTGTCGGGCTCCCCCAAGGTTCTGTTCTTGGACCTCTCCTATTCTCAATCTACACCTCCTCCCTGGGTCAAGTGATAGCCTTCCATGGTTTTCAATATAATTTCTACACTGACAACACCCAATTCTATCTCTCTACCTCTCAGCTCCCAACATCAGTCTAGTCAAACCATCTCATTAAGAATAACCTTCTTGATCGCCTTCAGTTTGGATTTCTCCCTCAACACAACACAAAAACTGCTCTCCTAAAACTCACAAAAGACTTACTAACAGTAAAAACCAGTGTACACTATTCTGTACTCCCACTTCTGGACCTTTTGGCTGCTTTTGATAGGGTTGACTACCCCCTTCCTCAAATAAAAAAAAAAAAACTTTACTCTTTTGGTCTTAGTGATTGTGCTCTTCGATAGTTCTCATCCTACCTATCCCACCGCACCTTCTGTATCACTTATACTTCTACTTCCTCCTCTCCTCTTCCTTTCTCTGTCTGGGTCCCCCGAAGGTTTTATTCTTGGCCCTCTCCTATTCTTAATCTACATCTTCTCCCTAGGTCAGCTGATAGCCCCCCATGATTTTCAATATCATTTCTACAACACCCAAATCTATCTCTCTACCCCTCAGCTCACAATGTCAGTTTCCTTACGCATCCCTAATTTACTGACAGATATATCGGTCTGAATGTCACACCACTTCCTTAAACTCAATCTATTCAAAACCGAGCTCATAATATTACCTCCTCCTATGCTCACCTCTAGGACTTCTCCCGAGCCTCTCCCATCCTTTGGAACTCTCTATCTCCAACTCTGTCCACTTTTAGGTGATCCCTGAAAACCCTTCTCTTCAGAAAAGCCTATACTTTTATTCTCCCCATCAGACAATCCCCCACTATCATTTATTTTTCAGGTGAACCCCCAAGCCATAAAAAATGGCGTAGGGTCCCCCACAAAATCCATACCAGACCCTTATCTGAGCACATAGTCGAGCAGGTCAGGAAAGGGGGTGGGGACGAGCGAGCGCCCCCCCCCCCCCCCAGTCCTGAACCATACCAAGCCACAAGCCCTGTACCCTCCCACCCCAAAGCACCTTGTCCCCATGTTGATGAGGACAAGGGCCTCTTCCCGACAACCCTGGCCATTGGTTTCCGGTGTCTGTGGACAGGGAGCTAATCGGAATCTGGAAGCCCCATTTAACAAGGGGGCCCCCAGATCCTGGCCCCCCACCCTATGTGAATGGTTATGGGGTACCCCTACCCATTGTACCCCTTTTCAGGTGACTGATGCCTGAATTGCAGAGGCAGGGGGTGCTTCTGAAGCACCTGATTAGAGCCATAGGCTCTAACATGCATCAAAAAAGGTGACCTACGAGCGGCATGCTTGGCGCTGGCAGTTCGCCCAGGTGTGTTAGAAAAGCGAATGAATATTATAACACTGAACCGCCTCTCCGCCAATCAGGTGTTCAATATCTGTTACCCGTCACCTGATTGGCTGAAATGACAGGCATTGTGATTGGACGCAATCAGGCGTCCAATCATAGGAGAGGATGGGAGAAGAATACATCAAGGACATGGACATAAAAATGCACTGATTATTGTAAAAATGTCACTGGCAGGGAAGGGGTTAACACTAGGGGGGCAATCAAGGGGTTAAATGTGTGTTCCCTCAACGTGTTCTAACTGTATGGGGATTGGACATAGGATAGGGAGTAGGAGAGAAGACATATCGCTGTTCCTTCTTACTATGAACAAACTATATGTCTCCTCTCCACTGACAGCACAGGGATTTGTGTGTTTACACACACAAATCCCTGTGCTGGCGCTCGTGCATGCAATCGTGCGTGGCCGGCGGGTTCCCCTCCGGAGCCACGCACGCACCTTCTGGTGGCTCTTAAAGGAACCCCCATACCTGTATGGGGTTTCACGCAGGGGAGCCATTCTGCCCCCGTAAATGCACGTGAGCCATTTGGGAACCGGTTAAGTAAATCAACAACTCAATAAATAAACAATCCCGACTCTCAAGTAGAGATCAACACCAACCGCGGCGTCCCAAATCTGTCGGCTCCATCAGCAGGTCAGTGAATAAGTACAACTTTCCCTTAGTGTTCTGCCAAAAACTGTCCCCCCCATCCGATAGTGTCTGCCCCGTACTGCGCAGGCGCAGCTCTTGCGCAGTACGGAGGACAAGGAGACTCTGAAAGTCTCCGAAGATGAGCGGCGCCTGCGCACTGAGTCCAGGATCAAGCCCCACATCCAAGTGGACATACGGTAGCACTTAGTAAGAGCGCCCCTCACAGGCTCGCTTCGCTCTCCACGCTTCGGGCACAGCCTTGCTTCGCTCTGCAATTTTTGATTCTAACTCTGTGTCCACTTGGATGGTGGAGCTTGAACCTGGGCTCAGTGCGCAGGCGCCGTTCATCTTCGGAGACTTTCGGAGTCTCCTTGTCCTCCGCACTGTGCAAGCGCAGTACAGGGGCGGACACTATCTGATGGGAGACAGATCTCGACACAACACCGGCTACTTGCTGAAATGTAGCCGCCGATCATCTGGTTAAAAATGAATCTGAAGGAAGAAAAAGAAACAAACAGGTGTTGCAATAAACATTTCAGATATATTTAGCTTCCTACATTAGAGCGATTCTTTGTTCCATGGTCCAAGCAATGAAAGAGTAATTGCATTTAACTGCCTAGCCACAGGCCACGGAATATCTTCTTCTATAACGCATCTAAGTGTATATCTAATCATCCACAAAGACATCTCGCCAACAGCGCTATGAGCGGAAATCGCTATATTTTAATTTCTATCTATATATATATATATATATTTCTGTCTATGTATATAAAGTAAAATGTACCGTATACAGTAAAACCTTGGATTGCGAGCAGAATTTGTTCCTGAAACATGCTTGTAATCCAAAGCACTCCTATATCAAAGTGAATTTCCCCATAAGAAATAATGGAAACTCAAATGATTCATTCCACAACCATTTATTGATAGGTTCTTCAGTTTATAGTCCATATAAAAAGATTATAGAAATGTGAAAGGTTGAGTAACCATAGAATGTCCATCAAGAAATGGAAGCCTCCACAAGGGGATTAGAAGCCAAATCCAGCAGGAGCTACAAAGTATAAAAGAGAAGAGAGGAGCCTCTAAGTGTAGCAAAATGTTGTACCTTTGTTAAATGTAACCAGGGTTAGGGAACTAAGCCCTAACTGTAACCCTAACCCTAAGCCCTAACCCTAAGCCCTAACCCTAGCCCTAACCCTAACCCTAAGCCCTAACCCTAAGCCCTAAACCTAGCCCTAACCCTAGCCCCTAACCCTAACCCTAAGCCCTAAACCTAGCCCTAACCCTAACTCTAGCCCCTAATCCTAGCCCTAACCCTAGCCCTAACACTAAGCCCTAACCCTAACCCTAGCCCCTAACCCTAGCCCTAGCCCTAACCCTAAGCCCTAAACCTAGCCCTAACCCTAATCCTAACCCTAGCCCTAACCCTAACCCTAGCCCTAATCCTAAGCCCTAACCCTAAGCCCTAACCCTAAATCTAGCCCTAACCCTAACCCTAGCCCTAACCCTAGCCCTAACCCTAGCCCTAACCCTAAGCCCTAACCCTAAACCCTAAACCTAGCCCTAGCCCTAACCCTAGCCCTAACCCTAACCCTAGCCCCTAACCCCTAACTCTACACCTTGAGGCTTCCCTCTTCTCTTTTATACTCAGTTGTGACGTGGCTCTACTTGTATATCAAGTCAAACTTTATTTTAAAATTTTGCTTGTCTTGCAAAACGCTCTCGAACCAAGTTACTCTCAAACCAAGGTTTTACTGTACGTGCATTAAAAAAATAAAAAATAGAATATTACCAAAAGTTAATTTATTTCAGTATTTCAAACCACTTCCCTCCCAAAGTACATCATATGACGTCCTTGACTTTTGTGGTGTTATATCGGAATGATGGGTGCAGCTACAGGAATTATTCAGATATCAACTTTTTCAGCCAGCGATTCCCTTCACCATAAAAATGATCATAGCGCTTGATCATTCTTACGTTCTTATGGGTGGCAAGATAGGTCTCCCCCCCGCACCCTCCAGTGCTTCTACCAACTCACCGGTACCATCAGTGAGAACTGATCCGCCAGCCCCAGATGTTGATCAAAGAGATTTCCGGTGGACCAGATGGTCTGAAGTGGTAGTGAAACTCATATATTTTATATATAGATTCGTTACACACAGAGTGATATATTTTTCAAACATTTGTTTCTTTTAATTTTGATGATTACGGCTTATAGCGAGTGACACCCCGAAATTCAGTATCAGAAAATTTGAATATTTCATGAATATTTCATAAGGCCAATTAAAAAAAAGGATTTTTAATACAAAAATGTTGACCATAAATGGGTCGAATTTCTAAAAATATTTTTTTTCTTTTAAAAATCAGAAATTTTGTACGTTTTGTGATCCGATGGCGCCACCATTGATTTTGCAAAATTCAACCAACCAGGCCTTCAATTTCACCTCCTGTTGTTGCAGAAAAGAATTTTCATGTCGCCAGGAATCTTCTTTTCTTTCCTGGAATTTTCTTTTCTTGCACATTGCGCATTTATTTTTCGATTACATTTCTCACACCATTCTCCCACCATTGATTAGAAAGTCATTCATTTAAAAAAAAAAAAATATATATATATATATATATATATATATAAATATATATAATATATACCACATAGATCTTTTTTTTTTTAAATATAATATTTACATTATTCATTTCGTATTGCAGTTTTATATAAATGTTCATGACATGGATCTAGGCTGTGTTCCTGTACAGGGAACCTGGATGTGTGTCATCTGAAATTAATGTTCCTATCAATTATTTTTTTTTTAATATATATCTTATTAATATATTATATTTTATATTTGAGTATTTATGACATATCACAGATCCAGGGATCTCTTTCTTTATAGGGAATCTGTATGTGTCATCTGCAATGACCATTCCTATCATTATTAGTTTTCTATAAATATTATTTATAATATATATATATATATATATATATATATATATATATATATATATATATATATATATATATATATATATATATATATATATATATATATATATAATTATATTATATTATTATTATTATTATTTATAATATATTTAAATTTTTTAAATGTATATGAATTGCTATGTCTTGGATCCTCGGTATATGTGCCATCTGCAATAAATATTCCTATCATTTTTTTGTTTGTAATTTCAATTTTATTATTAATATAATATATTTTATATTCCAGTTTATAAGAACTTTCATGTCATGGATCCAGGGCCTCTTCCTGTACAGGGAATCCATGTATGTGTCATCTGCAATGAATGTTCCTATTACATTTTTTTTAAATATATAAATATTATTATTAATATATTATATTTTATATTTTAGTATATATATATATATATATATATATATATATATATATATATATATATGACATTTCATGTTACAGACCCAGGGATCTCTTCCTTTACAGGGAATCTGTATACAGTATGTGTCATCTGCAATGAACATCCCTATTATTATTATTATTTTTCTATAAATATTATTTTTATAATATATTTACATTTTTAAATGTATATGAATTGTTATGTCTTGGATCCTGGACTCTGTATACAGTATGTGCCATCTGAAATAAACATTACTATAATTTATTTTATTTTTTATTTTATTTTTTGCAATTTAAATATTATTATTAATATAATATATTTTATTTTTCAATTTATAAGATTTTTCATGTCACGGATTCAGGGTCTCTTCCTGTACAGGGAATCCATATATGTGTCACCCACAATGATCATTTCTATCAATTATTGTTTTTATATACATAGTATTATTAGTATAATACAGTATATATTACATTTTTAGATTATATGAATTTTCATGTCATGGATCTAGGATCTGTTTCTGCATAGGGAATCTGTATATGTGCCATCGGAAATTAATGTTTCTTTTTTTTTTTTATATATACATTTTTATTAAAGTTCTATTTATTATTTTTTATACAGGCATTAATATTTATATAATATATTTTATATTCCAGTTTATATAAATTTTCATGTCATGGATCCAGGATCTACTCCTCTGCAGGGAATCTGTATACTGTATGTGTGTCTTCTGCAATTAATGTTTCTATCAATTATTTCTTTTTATATAAATAATATTATTGATAAAATATATTTTATATTCCTTTTTATATGAATTTTCATGTCATGGGTCCAGGATCTGTTTCTCCATAGGGAATCTGTATAAGTGCCATCGGAAATTAATGTTTCTATCAATTTTTTTTAATACGTTTTTATTAACGTTTTAAGCTTCTATGAATTATTTTTATATATACGTTAATATTTATATAATATATTTTATATTCCAGTTTATATACATTTTCATATCATGGATCCAGGATCTGCTCCTGTACAGGGAATCTGTATGCTGTATAGGTGTCATCTGCAATTAATGTTTCTCTTAATTATTTATTTTTATATAAATAATAATATTGATAACATATATTTTATATTCCTTTTATATGAATTTTCATGTCATGGGTCCAGGATCTGTTTCTGCATAGGGAATCTGTATAATTGCCATCGGAAATTAATGTTTCTACCATGTTTTATTTTTTTCTTTTTATACATTTTTATTAAAATGTTAAGCTTCTATTAATTATTTGTATACAGACATTAATATTTATATAATATATTTTATATTCCAGCTTATATAAATTTTCATATCATGGATCCAGGATCTGCTTCTGTACAGGGAATCTGTATGCTGAATATGTGTCATCTGCAATTAATGTTTCTATCAATTATTTCTTTTTATATAAATAATACTATTGATAAAATATATTTTAGATTCCTTTTTATTTGAATTTTATTGTCATGGGTACAGGATCTGTTTCTCCACAGGCAAGCTGTATAAGTGCCATGTGAAATTAATGTTTCTATTGTTTTTTTTTTTAATACATTTTTATTAAAGTTTTAAGCTTCTATTAATTATTTTTATATATACATTAATATTTATATAATATATTTTATATTCCAGTTTATATGCATTTTAATGTCATGGATCCAGGATTTGCTCCTGTACAGGGAATCTGTATGCTGTATAGGTGTCATCTGCAATTATTTTTTCTATCAATTATTTATTTTTATATAAATAATATTATTGATAAAATATATTTTATATTCCTTTTTATATGAATTTTCATGTCATGGGTCCAGGATCTGTTTCTGCATAGGGAATCCGTATAATTGTCATCAGAAATTAATGTTTCTATCATTTTTTTTTTTTTCTAATAAGATTTTATTAAAGTTTAAAGCTTCTATTTATTATTTTTCTAAAGGCATTAATATTTATATAATATATTTTATATTCCAGTTTATATACATTTTAATTTCATGGATCCAGGATCTGTTTCTGCATAGGGAATATATATACGTGCCATCGTAAATTTATGTTTCTACCATTTTTTATTTATTTTTTATATATTTTTATTAAAGTGTTAAGCTTCTATTAATTATTTTTATATAGACATTAATATTTATATAATATATTTTTATTTTTAAATATAGATTAATATTTATATAATATATTTTATATTCCAGTTTATATGCATTTTAATGTCATGGATCCAGGATTTGCTCCTGTACAGGGAATCTGTATGCTGTATAGGTGTCATCTGCAATTATTTTTTCTATCAATTATTTCTTTTTATATAAATAATATTATTGATAAAATATATTTTATATTCCTTTTTATATGAATTTTCATCTCGTGGGTCCGGGATCTGCCACTGTACAGGGAATCTGTATATATCGTCTGCAATGAATTTGTTGAGACCAGCTTAGAAAATTGCAAACCCTTCAATACAACCAGTGAAGTGACCCGCAACCTATATACGTTGTACCTGTTTATCTGCAGTCTTCTCTTCATCCATTCAAAGTCCAGAACTTGTTATTTATTTGAAACAGAAACAGAGTCTCAGTTTAGGGTAGAGGGTTAGGAATAAGTTCAGGCACTTTAGACTGCAAAAATGGAAAGTCTCTTATAGAAGAATTCAGAGAAGAGCAACCGTTTCACGATTGGATTTTACAACCCCAGGATAGACCTCCTCTCACTAGGCCTAGCAGCCGGTGGGGTGTTAAGTAAAGTATCTGCCACAGACTTGTGATTTACTGAGGGACATAGACAAATTTAAAGAGCTATCATAGGGTACCAGTATCTCTCAGCCGATCCGGCAATACCGTAAGAGTGTAGATCCATGTAGTGTCCTTCAACTAAGCCTCCAGGCTCCTTCAGAGAAGCCAGCCTTGCGCACGGCCTTCTCCTGAAGAGTCCTCCCCTGGGGTTTCTCCAGTGGCTGGGCCTCTCCCTTAGATGAGACGACACCGGACCATCTTTGGATCAATAGGCCTCCGAAATCCATTCAGGCCTGTCCCTGCAGTTGCGTTGCCTCGGGCCAGCCAAATGCATAGTTCCACACCCCCAGGACAGGAGGGCCATGGGGCTGGGTCAGAAGGACCACCCAAATCGAACAGGCAGAAAACAATGTCCGTACCTTAAATACCACCTCCCAGAATGCACAGCAGGAGAACACTCCCACTGGGCTGGCTCCCGAAAGAACAGTGGCATTCAATACACCCAGCTAGACTGCGTTCTTAACCTTGCCCAAGCATGTACTGGCCATCGGGACTACCGGGAGTTTCCTGGTGGGCCGATGGCTTAGTGGGCCACTCTGATGTAAGGGGGCTGGTGATGGGACATTCTGATGTAAGGGGGCTGGTGATGGGACACTCTGATGTAAGGGGGCTGGTGATGGGACACTCTGATGTAAGGGGGCTGCTGATGGGACATTCTGATGTAAGGGGGCTGGTGATGGGACATTCTGATGTAAGGGGGCTGCTGATGGTACACTCTGATGTAAGGGGGCTGGTGATGGGACACTCTGATGTAAGGGGACTGGTGATGGGACATTCTGATGTGAGGGGGCTGGTGATGGGACACTCTGATGTAAGGGGTGCTGATGGGACACTCTGATGTAAGGGGTGCTGATGGGACACTCTGATGTACGGGGGGCTGGTGATGGGACACTCTGATGTGAGGGGGCTGGTGATGGGACACTCTGATGTAAGGGGTGCTGATGGGACACTCTGATGTAAGGGGCTGCTGATGGGACACTCTGATGTAAGGGGGCTGCTGATGGGACATTCTGATGTAAGGGTGCTGGTGATGGGACACTCTGATGTAAGGGGGCTGGTGATGGGACACTCTGATGTAAGGGGGCTGGTGATGGGACACTCTGATGTAAGGGGTGCTGATGGGACACTCTGATGTAAGGGGGCTGGTGATGGGACACTCTGATGTAAGGGGGCTGGTGATGGGACACTCTGATGTAAGGGGGCTGGTGATGGGACACTCTGATGTATGGGGCTGGTGATGGGACACTCTGATGTAAGGGGGCTGGTGATGGGACACTCTGATATAAGGGGGCTGCTCATGGGACACTCTGATGTAATGGGGCTGGTGATGGGACACTCTGATGTATGGGGCTGGTGATGGGACACTCTGATGTAAGGGGGCTGGTGATGGGACACTCTGATGTAAGGGGGCTGCTGATGGGACACTCTGATGTAAGGGTGCTGGTGATGGGACACTCTGATGTAAGGGGGCTGGTGATGGGACACTCTGATGTAAGGGGGCTGGTGATGGGACACTCTGATGTGAGGGGGCTGGTGATGGGACACTCTGATGTAAGGGGGCTGGTGATAGAACACTCTGATGTAAGGGGGCTGCTGATGAGACACTCTGATGTAAGGGGTGCTGATGGGACACTCTGATGTAAGGGGGCTGGTGATGGGACACTCTGATGTAAGGGGGCTGCTGATGAGACACTCTGATGTAAGGGGTGCTGATGGGACACTCTGATGTAAGGGGGCTGGTGATGGGACACTCTGATGTAAGGGGGCTGGTGATGGGACACTCTGATGTAAGGGGGTGCTGATGGGACACTCTGATGTAAGGGGGCTGCTCATGGGACACTCTGATGTAAGGGGGCTGGTGATGGGACACTCTGATGTAAGGGGGTGCTGATGGGACACTCTGATGTAAGGGGCTGCTGATGGGACATTCTGATGTAAGGGTGCTGGTGATGGGACACTCTGATGTAAGGGGGCTGGTGATGGGACACTCTGATGTAAGGGGGCTGCTGATGGGACACTCTGATGTAAGGGGGCTGCTGATGGGACACTCTGATGTAAGGGGGCTGCTGATGGGACACTCTGATGTAAGGGGGCTGGTGATGGGACACTCTGATGTAAGGGGGCTGCTGATGGGACACTCTGATGTAAGGGGGCGCTGATGGGACACTCTGATGTAAGGGGGCTGGTGATGGGACACTCTGATGTAAGGGGTGCTGATGGGACACTCTGATGTAAGGGCTGGTGATGGGACACTCTGATGTAAGGGGGCTGGTGATGGGACACTCTGATGTAAGGGGGCTGGTGATGGGACACTCTGATGTAAGGTTGCTGATGGGACACTCTGATGTAAGGGGGCTGGTGATGGGACACTCTGATGTAAGGGGGCTGCTGATGGGACACTCTGATGTAAGGGGGCTGCTGATGGGACACTCTGATGTAAGGGGGCTGCTGATGGGACACTCTGATGTAAGGGGGCGCTGATGGGACACTCTGATGTAAGGGGGCGCTGATGGGACACTCTGATGTAAGGGGGCTGGTGATGGGACACTCTGATGTAAGGGGGCTGGTGATGGGACACTCTGATGTAAGGGGGCTGGTGATGGGACACTCTGATGTAAGGGGGCTGGTGATGGGACACTCTGATGTAAGGGGTGCTGATGGGACACTCTGATGTAAGGGCTGGTGATGGGACACTCTGATATAAGGGGGCTGCTCATGGGACACTCTGATGTAAGGGGGCTGGTGATGGGACACTCTGATGTAAGGGGGCTGGTGATGGGACACTCTGATGTAAGGGGGTGCTGATAGGACACTCAAAATGTAAGTGGGCCGGTCTGGATGAAGTCCAGGGCCAAATTTCTGTCCCAGTCCAGCCCTGCCCTTGCCGGTGGTGACAGCGACACTTGCGGTCAAGGAGAACTCAGTGCAGCCCAGCCAGACTGGTACTGAAACCAGACATTTTGTAAAATTAGCCCCAAAACCCAACTGTGGTTTCAGGAAAATTAACTTTGAAAAAACACATAGCGCCTGCTCCTCAGGAGCCAGCGCTACAGCTGATTGGAGGGAAGGAAGACATCCCCTTCACACAGCCCACAGGGACAGAGCTGAGGCTGTCAATCACATGCTGTGTGTTGGAGCTCCCTCTCCTGTCCCCTTTTTATCTCTTGGTGTCAGGAAAACTTGTCAGAATTGACTCATGCTGATAGCAGAGGGAGGAGGCGGCAGACAGGAATGAAACTTAGTGCTCTGAACTGAGACAAGTACACACTATAGATTAGGGGTCTCCAAACGTTCTAATCAAAGGGCCAGTTTACTGTCCTTTAGACTTTATGGGGGCCGGACTGTGGGAGGGAAAATGTACTGGCATCCGTGGGAGTAAATAGTGCATCTATGGAATTAGAGGGAGGAATAGTGCCCCATCATTGGTGTCAGTGGGAGGAATAGTGCCCCATCATTGGTACCAGTGGGAGGAATAGTGCCCCATCATTGGTGTCAGTGGGAGGAATAGTGCCCCATTATTGGTGTCAGTGGGAGGAATAGTGCCCCATCATTGGTGTCAGTGGGAGGAATAGTGCCCCATCATTGGTATCAGTGGAAGGAATAGTGCCCCATCATTGGTGTCAGTGGGGGGAATAGTGCCCCATCATTGGTGTCAGTGGGGGGAATAGTGCCCCATCATTGGTATCAGTGGGAGGAATAGTGCCCCATCATTGGTGTCAGTGGGGGGAATAGTGCCCCATCATTGGTATCAGTGGGAGGAATAGTGTCCCATCATTGGTGTCAGTGGGGGGAATAGTGCCCCAAGGGAAGGTAAGTAAAGGGTCGCAGTTTGGAGATCACTCCTATAGAGGATATGCTTCATTTATATTTCATGTCTGAAGTTTACAAACACTTTTACTGCTGACTCTCGCAGGTTTTGTGTACAATAGATGAATATAGAAGCTGCCGGTGAGGAGTGAAGGGGAATCTATGGAGGATCCATTGATTGGCATTGGATCCCGGATCCGCTCTGTACAGGGAATCTGTATACTGTATATGTGTCATCTGTAATAATTGTTTCTATCAATTTTCTATAAAATATATTTTATATTCCTTTTTATATGAATTTTCATGTCGTGGGTCGGGGATCTGCCACTGTACAGGGAATCTGTATATATATATATCGTCTGCGATGAATTTAAAGAGACCGTCTAACCAGCTTGCAAAACTGCATGAAAGACCACAAAAAAAAAAAAAAGTATTTTAAAGTGGTTGCAAACCCTTCCATGCACCCAGGGAAGTGACCGGCCTCATGTGAGATGAAACAAATCCTTCTGCATAAGTTGTACCTGTTTATCTGCAGTCTTCTCTTCATCCGTTCGAATTCCAGAATTTATACAGCTTGTCTAAGGGTTCAGAAAAAAAGGGAGTGGGGAGTTACAATTTGCAGAGCTCAGTGAGGAGATCTCAAAGTGCTGATTGGAGGGAATGGGACACACCCCCCTTCACAGAGCACAGAGGAATAGAGCTGAGGCTGTCAATCAGCTGGAGGTCCCTCCCCTGCCACCTTTTTATCTCTTGGAGTCAGGAAAACTTGTCAGAAGTGACTCATGCACATAGCAGAGGGAGGAGGCAGCAGACAGAAATGGCACTTAGTGCTCTGTACTGAGACAAGTACACACTATAGAGATTTGGTATCAGTAGAAGGAATAGTGCCCCGTCATTGGTATTAGTGGGGGGAATAGTGCCCCATCATTGGTATCAGTGGGAGTAATAGTGCCCCATCATTGGTATCAGTGGGAGGAATAGTGCTCCATCATTGGTATCAGTGGGAAGAATAGTGCTCCATCATTGGTATCAGTGGGAAGAATAGTGCTCCATCATTGGTATCAGTGGGAGGAATAGTGCTCCATCATTGGTATCAGTGGGAGGAATAGTGCTCCATCATTGGTGTCAGTGGGAGGATTAGTGCCCCATCATTGGTATCAGTGGGGGGGGGAATAGTGCCCCATCATTGGTATCAGTGGGGGGAATAGTGTCCCATCATTGGTATCAGTGGGAGTAATAGTGCCCCATCATTGGTATCAGTGGGAGGAATAGTGCCCCATCATTGGTATCAGTGGGAGTAATAGTGCCCCATCATTGGTATCAGTGGGAGGAATAGTGTCCCATCATTGGTATCAGTGGGAGTAATAGTGCCCCATCATTGGTATCAGTGGGAGGAATAGTGCCCCATCATTGGTATCAGTGGGAGTAATAGTGCCCCATCATTGGTATCAGTGGGAGGAATAGTGCCCCATCATTGGTATCAGTGGGAGGAATAGTGTCCCATCATTGGTATCAGTGGGAGTAATAGTGCCCCATCATTGGTATCAGTGGGGGGAATAGTGTCCCATCATTGGTATCAGTGGGAGGAATAGTGCTCCATCATTGGTGTCAGTGGGAGGAATAGTGCTCCATCATTGGTATCAGTGGGAGGAATAGTGCTCCATCATTGGTGTCAGTGGGAGTAATAGTGCCCCATCATTGGTGTCAGTGGGAGGAATAGTGCTCCATCATTGGTATCAGTGGGAGGAATAGTGCTCCATCATTGGTGTCAGTGGGAGGATTAGTGCCCCATCATTGGTATCAGTGGGGGGAATAGTGTCCCATCATTGGTATCAGTGGGAGGAATAGTGCTCCATCATTGGTGTCAGTGGGAGGAATAGTGCTCCATCATTGGTATCAGTGGGAGGAATAGTGCCCCATCATTGGTATCAGTGGGAGTAATAGTGCCCCATCATTGGTATCAGTGGGAGGAATAGTGTCCCATCATTGGTATCAGTGGGAGTAATAGTGCCCCATCATTGGTATCAGTGGGGGGAATAGTGTCCCATCATTGGTATCAGTGGGAGGAATAGTGCCCCATCATTGGTATCAGTGGGAGGAATAGTGCCCCATCATTGGTATCAGTGGGAGTAATAGTGCCCCATCATTGGTATCAGTGGGAGGAATAGTGCCCCATCATTGGTATCAGTGGGAGTAATAGTGCCCCATCATTGGTATCAGTGGGAGGAATAGTGCCCCATCATTGGTATCAGTGGGAGTAATAGTGCCCCATCATTGGTATCAGTGGGAGGAATAGTGTCCCATCATTGGTATCAGTGGGAGTAATAGTGCCCCATCATTGGTATCAGTGGGAGGAATAGTGCCCCATCATTGGTATCAGTGGGAGGAATAGTGCTCCATCATTGGTATCAGTGGGAAGAATAGTGCTCCATCATTGGTATCAGTGGGAAGAATAGTGCTCCATCATTGGTGTCAGTGGGAGGATTAGTGCCCCATCATTGGTATCAGTGGGGGGGGAATAGTGCCCCATCATTGGTATCAGTGGGGGGAATAGTGCCCCATCATTGGTATCAGTGGGAGGAATAGTGTCCCATCATTGGTATCAGTGGGAGGAATAGTGCCCCATCATTGGTGTCAGTTGAGGATAGAATAGTGCTCCATCATTGGTATCAGTGGGAGGAATAGTGCCCCATCATTGGTATCAGTGGGAGGAATAGTGCCCCATCATTGGTATCAGTGGAAGGAATAGTGCCCCATCATTGGAATCAGTGGGAGGAATAGTGCCCCATCATTGGTATCAGTGGGAGGAATAGTGACCCATCATTGGAATCAGTGGGAGGAATAGTGCCCCATCATTGGTATCAGTGGGAGGAATAGTGCCCCATCATTGGTGTCAGTGGGGGGAAGAGTGCCTCATCATTGGTGTCAGTTGAGGATAGAATAGTGCCCCATCATTGGTGTCAGTGGGGGGAATAGTGCCCCATCATTGGTATCAGTGGGAAGAATAGTGCTCCATCATTGGTATCAGTGGGAAGAATAGTGCTCCATCATTGGTGTCAGTGGGAGGATTAGTGCCCCATCATTGGTATCAGTGGGGGGGGAATAGTGCCCCATCATTGGTATCAGTGGGGGGAATAGTGTCCCATCATTGGTATCAGTGGGAGGAATAGTGCCCCATCATTGGTGTCAGTTGAGGATAGAATAGTGCTCCATCATTGGTATCAGTGGGAGGAATAGTGCCCCATCATTGGTATCAGTGGGAGGAATAGTGCCCCATCATTGGTATCAGTGGAAGGAATAGTGCCCCATCATTGGAATCAGTGGGAGGAATAGTGCCCCATCATTGGTATCAGTGGGAGGAATAGTGACCCATCATTGGATTCAGTGGGAGGAATAGTGCCCCATCATTGGTATCAGTGGGAGGAATAGTGACCCATCATTGGAATCAGTGGGAGGAATAGTGCCCCATCATTGGTATCAGTGGGAGGAATAGTGCCCCATCATTGGTATCAGTGGGAGGAATAGTGCCCCATCATTGGTATCAGTGGGAGGAATAGTGCCCCATCATTGGTGTCAGTGGGAGGAATAGTGCCCCATCATTGGTGTCAGTTGAGGATAGAATAGTGCCCCAAGGGCGCGATAGAGGCAGGCAAAGGGCCCCGGTATGGAGGCCACTATATATGATCAGTACAATTCCTCCTTAATCCGTCCAATGAAGATATTTCCCACGGTGTGAATTATTGAGTGTAACATTTCACCTCACACAAGTCACCAATTAGAGGACACGCGGCTTATAAAACATTTAAGCGTCAGCCTCCCCAATCGCATCGGGTAGATATCAGCGCTCGCGGTCACTCTTTTCCCCCTCTGACAGGTGAGGTGAACCAATTAGCAGGCGGCGCGCTCACCGCGGACGACTTTTTTATTTTTTATTATTAATATCATTATAAAATCTCGTGAACAATGTAGCAACTTCCTTCACGTCAACAAAGAAGAACTTCCTCCGCTCAGCCTATTGATTTCCATGCACTGCCTTCATTTCTGATTTGCCATTGCTCAAGGTCACCCGTAATAGAAATGGATGCCGCAGCTTTCTCCCGCTGCATTTTTATTTTTTATTTTTTTGCGATGTGGGCGGGTCACCTGCGGGATCCTCCAGCCCTGTGTTTAATGGGGGCTGTCAACAATTAAACTAGCAACATTTTTCAAGTCATCACAGACAATATTGTGAGGTCGGCTGATTCTTCTTCTTCTGTTTTTTTTTTTTTTCTCGACGCGTTTTTAAGGCCTGGTGAAAAATGACAGGTCCTCGGGACGGTGGGGATTGAGGTGAGGAAGGGGGGGGGGGCAGCTGTTTGTATGTATCCATCATTCTCCAGCGTTCTGCTTGCCCGTGCATGAAACTGCATTAGCAGGTGCTTCTGCTAAGGACCCCTGAACTGCGATTCATTAAAGCGCACTCGGGAGTGAGGAGAAACCAGTGTGACAAGTGAAGGTTTTATTAATCTGCGGATTGCTGTGCGGAGGGTCAGAGATGCCGCTGTACCGAGCTGTGTTTTGCAATAAACCTCTTTAGTTGTCTTTTGAAAACCTTGATGGATTTCTGCAGAGAGAAAAAAAAAAAAAACGGAAGGAAAAGTTATTAAATCTGAAGTTTATTCTTCTTTTTTGCCATCTTGGGTCCCCCCCCCCATCCCCCACCCCTTCATCAACGTGCTATTGATATCTTAACCTTTCTGGCATCATTATATACGTTATTTTTACACCCGGTGATGTCATTACTGGCTCTCTGCGCTTCTCTATGCAATGCAGGCAGATCGCGGCTGGTGGGAGGGGGCTGGTGGGATGGGGCCCGGCAGGGCGCTGTACATGGATTCCTGAAAACATCCCAGCCCCCGGCCTCAGTACTCCTCTCGAGCGCTCCGCCTTGATGTAAGCAGCGGGCTGTCTCCTGGGGTCGGAGTTGTGCAAATATCAAGATGCCTTGATGGCGCTGGATGTTAGTTTGGAGAAGTGGGCGTTCTTAGGCAGGCTGTGTTTTACATACACTATATTACCAAAAGTATTGGCACACTTGCCTTTAAACTAAGGCGAGCAGGTGTCCCGCAGTGCCCGGGACAGTCTCGTATTGCCCGGATAGTTCCAAATTGTCCGGGACAGTCCCACATTGCACTTGACAGTCTCGTATTGCCCGGGACAGTCCCACATTGCCCTGGGCAGTCACGTATTGCCTGGGACAGTCCCACATTTCCCAGGACAGTCACGTATTGCCTGGGACAGTCCCGTATTGCCCAGGACAGTCCCACACATTGCCCGGGACAGTCCCACATTTTGCAGGTCTCTCCCGTAACCTTCAATCCTTGGACAATACAGTGTCCTAGAATAAAAGAGATGCAGTCATTTGCATTTCTGCATTGAGTGTCAAATGCCAATGATGACCAGTGATGGTGTGTTCATAAGGGCGAACAGTCCCGTATTGCCCGGGACAGTCCCGTATTGCCCGGGACAGTCTCGTATTGCCCGGGACAGTCTCGTATTGCCCGGGACAGTCTCGTATTGCCCGGGACAGTCTTGTATTGCCCGGGACAGTCCCACATTGCCCGGAACAGTCTCGTATTGCCCGGGACAGTCTCACATTGCCCTGGACAGTCTCGTATTGCCCGGGACAGTCCCACATTGCCCGGGACAGTCCCGTATTGCCCAGGACAGTCCCACAGATTGCCCTGGACAGTCCCGCATTTTGCAGGTCTCTCCCGTAACCTTCAATCCTGGGACAATACAGTGTCCTAGAATAAAAGGGATGCAGTCATTTGCATTTCTGCATTGAGTGTCAAATGCCAATGATGACTAGTGGCGGTGTGTTCATAAGGACGAACAGTCCCGTATTGCCCGGGACAGTCCCACATTGCCCGGAACAGTCTCGTATTGCCCGGGACAGTCCCACATTGCCCGGAACAGTCTCGTATTGCCCGGGACAGTCTCACATTGCCCTGGACAGTCTCGTATTGCCCGGGACAGTCCCACATTGCCCGGGACAGTCCCGTATTGCCCAGGACAGTCCCACAGATTGCCCTGGACAGTCCCGCATTTTGCAGGTCTCTCCCGTAACCTTCAATCCTGGGACAATACAGTGTCCTAGAATAAAAGGGAGGCAGTCATTTGCATTTCTGCATTGAGTGTCAAATGCCAATGATGACTAGTGGCGGTGTGTTCATAAGGACGAACAGTCCCGTATTGCCCAGGACAGTCTCGTATTGCCCGGGACAGTCTCACATTGCCCTGGACAGTCTCGTATTGCCCGGGACAGTCCCACATTTCCCAGGACAGTCTCGTATTGCCCGGGACAGTCCCACATTTCCCAGGACAGTCACGTATTGCCTGGGACAGTCCTGTATTGCCCAGGACAGTCCCACACATTGCCCGGGATAGTCCCGCATTTTGCAGGTCTCTCCCGTAACCTTCAATCCTTGGACAATACAGTGTCCTAGAATAAAAGAGATGCAGTCATTTGCATTTCTGCATTGAGTGTCAAATGCCAATGATGACCAGTGATGGTGTGTCCATAAGGGGGAACAGTCCCGTATTGCCCGGGACAGTCCCGTATTGCCCGGGACAGTCTCGTATTGCCCGGGACAGTCTCGTATTGCCCGGGACAGTCTCGTATTGCCCGGGACAGTCCCACATTGCCCGGGACAGTCCCGTATTGCCCGGGACAGTCCCACACATTGCCCGGGATAGTCCCGCATTTTGCAGGTCTCTCCCGTAACCTTCAATCCTGGGACAATACAGTGTCCTAGAATTAAACGGATGCAGTCATTTGCATTTCTGCATTGAGTGTCAAATGCCAATGATGACCAGTGGCGGTGTGTCCATAGGGGGGCACAGGCGCTATTGCCTGGGACAGTCCCATGTTGCCTGGGACAGTCCCGCATTGTCCGGGACAGTTCCGTATTGCCCGGGACGGTCCCGCATTTTGCAGGTCTCTCCCGGGCACCTTCAATCCTGGGACGATACAATGTCCTGGAATTATTCTGGATGCAGTCATTCGCATTTCTGCATCGGGTGTCAAATGCCAATGATGGCTAGTGGCAGCGCGTCCATAAGGGTGCCTGGGCGCCGCCCCCTCTCTCCTGCCACCCACTCTATCACCAATAGATAAATGTGTGCATCGCATGAATCTATCTATGGCTGCCACTGCCACCCTCTATTCAGGTACCTGGCCCCTTTTTGGGCACCGGGCGCCTGAATTACTGCGGGGGAGGAGCCGCAAGAGCCACCGGTGGACCCCAGAAGAGGAGGTTCGGGGGCCCCTCTGTGCAAAACGAGCTGCACAGTGGAGGTAAGTATAATATGTTTGTTATTTAAGAAAGAAAAAAAAAAAAAACGATCCTTTACAATCACTTGAAGCCAAAAGATTCGTTGTAATCATTTGACGAAGATTTTTATTTTTATTTTTTTATCAGGACTGCGACATTATGGCGGACACATCGGACAATTTTGACACTATTATAGGACCATTGTCATTTATACAGTGACCAGTGCTATACAAATGCACTGATTACTGTATAAATGACACTGGCAGGGAAGGGGTTAACCACTATAGGGGCAATGAAGGGGTTAAGTGTATCCTAGGGAGTGATTCTAACTGTGGGGGGGTGGTATTCAAGTCACATGACAGCGATCACTGCTCCCGGTGACAGGGAGCGGTGATCTCTGTCATGACACAAGCCAGAATGGGGAAATGCCTTGTTGGCACCCCCCCATTCTGAGGCTCCGTGACACGATCGCCTGGAGACCGGTGGAGATCGAGTCTGCTGGTCCCACGGGCGCGGACACGCTGTACGCTGCACGCGTGCGCGCCACTATCCCCGGCTCTTAAAGGGGATGTACAGGTACACCCATTTACCCACCGCTGTCATTGTGACGACCTATATCGGCGTGCAGCGGTCGACCGCTATGGGGGCGATGAAGGGGTTAAGTGTGTCCTAAGGAGTGATTCTAACTGTGGTGGGAGGGGCTTCAAGTCACATGACAGCGATCACTACTCCCCGATGACAGGGAGCGGTGATCTCTGTCATGACACACTGTACGCTGCGCGCACCTCTATGCCCCCGGCTCTTAAAGGGGGCGTACAGGTACGCTCCATTTTCCCACCGCTGCCATTATGCCGGCGTATATCGGCGCGCAACTGTCGGCAAGTGGTTAATAAATCTAAATGAAAAAAAAACACGACAATTTTTTTCACCATTCACATGTCTGGTACTGGCGGCGGCTGATCAGTCATCAGCCCACCCAAGTGCAGAATCGATCGATCACTGTCACTTACAAAACACTAAACACACATAACTGCAGCATTCGCAGAGTCAGGCCTTTCGTTTTTTTGGTAGTGTTTTGATACAGTAGCTGACAGCCAGGAGCTTTTTTTACCTGTGAGTCTCACTAGTGTACCAGTAAGTTTAGAGCCCAAAATGGCAAATTGAAGGTACACTAGTGAAGAGGCCTACGCGTTTCTGAGCATGACAGATAGTGAAGAGGAGGTCACTCATCTGTCAGATTCAGGCTCAGAATATGATCCCGTAGATGGCAGCAGCTCCATGACAGATAGCTCTGACGGAGTTGTGGTCCTTGCCAAGGTCAGGTGTACCAGACCCCGATCTTCTTCTTCTGTTGTTGAGGTGCAGGAACCCCAGGTCCCTCGTATGGAGCAGAGAAGTACTAGAGCCGCTATTCCTTCTGCTGAACTGGCAAGCACCAGCGGCCTAGTACACCCTGGACGTACATCTAGCACTGCAGTATCACGTGGTGACGTGGCGAGTCCCATGAGTGCAGTTCAAGCTGGCGAGGTGGCAAGCAGAAGTAGTGTCCCGCTTGCCACCAAGAAAACAAAGACCAGCTCGTCGTGCCCATAGTGCCCTTCCTGCTGCATTCGCCAATCCTAATTGGGAACCCGCCACTTCTGTAGCACCCGTACTTCCCCCATTCACTGGCCAACCCGGCATTCAGGTGGAAACAGTTGATTTTACGTCACTTGATTTTTGTTCGCTGTTTTTCACCGAAGATCTCTATAGATCTATTGTGGATCAAAGCAATTTGTACGCTGGTCAACACATCGCCGCTAATCCCCAGTCCTCCCTTGCCAGAGATTGGAGACCAATAGCGGTCTCAGAATTTAAGATCTTTCTGGGCCTTTCCCTCGACATGGGCATAGTTAAAATGAGTATGTTGCGGTCATATTGGTCCACTGACCCAATGTACCATACGCCCGTGTTCTCTGCTTCCATGGCCAGGGCAAGATACGAGCAGATTTTGCAATTCATGCATTCAATAACAATGAACTTTGTCGTCCTCGTGGAGACCCTGGATACGATCGGCTCTACAAAATTCGGCCCCTCGTAAACCACTTCAACCAACGTTTTGCAGCCTTGTTAACTCCCCATCAAGTTGTCTGCGTTGATGAGTCCCTGATTAAGTTTTCTGGCCACTTGTCATTCAAACAGTATCTTCCCAGTAAGCGTGCCAGATACGGGGTCAAGATGTATAAGCTCTGTGATGGGGCCACAGGCTATACACGTAGTTTTATGGTTTATGAGGGCAAAGATAGTCACGTAGAGCGGGAGAACTGCCCTGACTACATAGGAAGCGCTGGCAAGATAGTGTGGGACTTGGTGTCACCCTTATTCATAAAGGGGTACCACTTGTACGTGGACAATTATTACACAAGCGTGCCACTGTTTAGTCACTTGCTTTGATCATCAGATTGGAGCATGTGGCGCCGTGCGACCTAATCGCCGGGGCTTTCCCCAGCGGCTTGTAGATTTCCGTCTTAGGCTGGGGGAGAGAGCCCGCTTGCGGTGTAATAACTTGCTTGCTATGAAGTGGAGGGATAATAAGAATGTTTTCGTTCTTACCTCCCTTCATGCAGACACGATGGTCCAAATTACTACGGTGACTGGTGTTGTGGAGAAACCCCTCTGTGTCCACGAATATAACAAAAATATTGGAGTGGTGGACCTCAACGACCAGTTGTTGGCGCCATACCTAGTTGCCCATAAGGTCAGACGTTGGTACAAAAAAGTGTCTGTTTATTTATTTATTTCAATTGGCTTTGCTGAATGCTCATGTGCTATACAGAGCTTCAAGACGGACTGGATCCTTCCTTAAATTCCAGAAAGAGATCGTCAGAGCCCTTCTGTTTGCAGACGGTGCTCTGCCTTACCATCCCCAACCAAATGCAGTAAGCCGGCTGCATGAGAGGCATTTTCCTTTATGTCCTCCCGAGTACCCCTACCCAAGGAGCCCCCCAAAGAAGATGTTGTGTCTGCAGCAAGCACGGATATAGGCATGACACCCGCTATTTTTGTCCCTCCTGTCCTGACAATCCTGGTCTTAGCATTGGTGAATGTTTTGAACCCTACCATACACTAGTTGGGAATTAGCATAGGGTACAGCATTGCACAGACTAGGCACACTTTCACAGGGTCTCCAAAGAAGCCATCGCATTTTGAGAGACCCAAACCGCTGGAACCGTTACAACATTTACAACCGTTAGAACCGTTACAGTTACAAAAAAAAAGTGTAAAAAGATAAAATTAAAAATAACAAATAAAAAAAACATTAAAAAAACATTAAAAATTTCTGCAATGTTTTATTGTGTTTTATTGTTAATCATTTTTTTGTTTTCAGGTATGCCATTCAGCTGCAGCGCGGATTTATTTACCTTGACAGCAACAGCGTTTGCTCCCACAATACAGAAAGCCGTGACTCCAGCGCTGTCGGAGGTGATTTCACCACCACAGTTAAAAAAAAAAAAGAGAATATATGCCGAAGCATGGGGGCAGCAGGGGCAGAGGAGCGATTTTCTCCTAACTTTTGCGAGAGGATGCCCCCATGCTTTGGCATATATATATTTTAGGCACAGGTTGCGTTAAAAAATGTTTTATTTTTTACAATTTTTTTTGTGTTTGCTTTGCAGGTATGGTAAGTCTTATTTTTATACTGAAATGTTACTTTGTTTTATTGTTAACCATCATTTGCTTAGCAGGTTCGCCATTCAGCTGCAGCGCAGATTTATTTATCTTGACAGCAACAGCGTTTGCTCTCACGATATGTAAAGCCGTGACTCCAGCGCTGTCAGAGGTGATTTCACCACCACAGTTATAAAAAAAAAAGAGCATATATACCGAAGCATGGGGGCAGCAGGGATGGGAGAGAGATTTGCTCCTACCTTTTGGGGCGGATGCCCCCCTGCTTCAGCATATATAAATGGTGCATTTATGCCCACCATTAGAAGTGGGTGGATGAAGGGAGGTATTCTAATGGTGGGCATACCCACCGATCACATTTTTTTTTTTCATTTAGCCCACAGGCTGCATGAAAAAAAGATTACAATATATGCCCAACAAGAACGTTGCTGGACTTTGAGTGGTTATACCAGAATGATGCCTGTGAGTTTAGGTATCATCTTGGTATCATTCTTTTTAGTCAGCGGTCTGCTTTCATGTAAAAGCAAACCTAGCAGCTAATTAGCCTCTAGACTGTTTTTACAAGCAGTGGGAGGGAATGTTGTTGTCGCCCCCCCCCCCCATCTTCCATGGTTTTCTCTTGCTCTCCTGTACCAACAGGGAACCTGAGAATGCAGCCAGTAGTTCTGCCAGCTGACGATAGAACTGATCAGAGACCAGAATGGCTCCAATCATCTCTATGGCCTAAGAAACCAGAAGCTACGAGCATTTCATGACTTAGATTTCACCAGATGTAAACAGCACCATTGGGAAAGCATTTTATCACACCGATCTTGGTGTGGTCAGATGCTTTGAGGGCAGAGAAGAGATCTAGGGTATAACAGACCCCAATTTATTCAAAAACCAGTACCTGTCACTACCTATTGCTATGACAGGGGATATTTACATTCCCTGAGATAACAATAAAAATGATAAAAAATATATAAATGAAAGGAACAGTTTAAGAATAAAATAAAAAAGCAAAATAAATAATAATAAAAAAGCACCCTTGTCCCCCTTCTGCTCTCGCGCAAAGGCAAACACAAGCGTCGGTCTGGCGTCATATGTAAACAGCAATTGCACCATGCATGTGAGGTATCACCGCGAAGGTCAGATCGAGTGCAGTAATTTTAGCAGTAGACCTGCTCCATAAATCTAAAGTGGTAGTCTGTAAAGCCATTTAAAGGCTCTTAAAAATGTATGTAATTTGTTGCCGCTGCACGTTTCTGCGCAATTTTAAAGCATGTCGTGTTTGGTATCCATGTACTCAGCCTAAGATCATCTTTTTTATTTCATCAATCATTTGGGCAATATAGTATATTGTGTATTTTTTTTCCCCCAAAATTTTTTTGAAAAATCCCTGCACAAATACCGTGTGAAAAAAAAAAATCTGTAGGGCCTTTGCTCTAAAAAAAAATAAAAAATAAAATAAATATATATATATAATGTTTGGGGGTTCAATTTTCTTGCAAAATGTAAACAAAAAGTGTCAGAAAGGGCTTTGTCTTGTGGTTAGAAGAGTGGGTGATGTGTGGCATAAGCTTCTAAATGTTGTGCATAAAATGCCAGGGCAGTTCAAACCCCCCCCCCCCCAAATGACGCCATTTTGGAAAGTAGACACCCCAAACTATTCACTGAGAGGCATGTCAAGTCCATGGAATATTTTATATTTTGCCACAAGTTGCGGGACAAAGACAATTTTTGATTTCACTCCTCACTACCTATCACATTTTCGGAGACCATGGAATGCCCAGATGGCCCAAAATCCCCCCCCAAATGACCCCATTTTGGAAAGTAGACACCCCAAGCTATTTGCTGAGAGGTATGGTGAGTATTTTTCAGAGTTCGCTTTATGTCACAAAGTTTTGAAAATTGAAAAAAGAAAAAAAAAAAAGAATTTTCTTTCTTCATTTTCAAAAACAAATGAGAGCTGCAAAATACTCACCCTGACTCTCATCAAATAGCTTGGGGTGTCTATGGTCCTATGGTCTTGGCATTTTATGGCCTTCAAAACTGTGATAGGTAGTGAGGAGTGAAATCAAAAATGTACGCCCTTAGAAATCCTGAAGGGGGTGATTGGATTTCGGGGCCCCGAATGTGGCTAGCTAAAGTCCCACACATGTGGTGTCCCTGTACTCAGGGGAAGCAGCAGAATGTATTTTGGGGTGTAATTCCACATATGCCCATGGCATCTTTAAGCAATATATCATTTAGTGACAACTTTGTGCAAAAAAAAAAAAAGTTTGTCATTTTCCTGCAACTTCTGGCAAAATATAAAATATTCCATGGACTCAACATGCCTCTCAACAAATAGCTTGGGGTGTCTACTTTCAAAATTGGGTCATTGGGGAGGGGGGGGGGGGTTGTGCCATCTTGGCATTTTATGGCCTTTAAAACTGTGATAGGTGGTGAGAGGAGTGAAATCAAAAATCGACGCCTTTAGAAATCCTGAAGGTTGTGATTGGATTTCGGAGCCCCGTCTGCGGCTGGGCTCCCAAAAAGTCCCACACATGGGGGTATCCCCACACTCAAGAAAAGCAGCAGAATTTATTTTGGGGTGTAATTCCACGTATGCCCATGGCATGTGTGAGCAATATATCATTTAGTGACAACTTTGTGCAAAAAAAAAAAAGAAAAGAAAGAAAAGTTTGTCATTTTCCTGCAACTTCTGGCAAAATATAAAATATTCCATGGGCTCAACATGCCTCTCAGCAAATAGCTTGGGGTATCTACTTTCCAAAATGGGGTCATTTGGCTGGGTTTTGTGCCATCTTGGCATTTTATGAACTTCAAAACTGTGATAGGTAGTTAGGATTGAAATCAAAAATTTAGGCCCTTAGAAATCCTGAAGGCGGTGCTTGGTTTTTGGGGCCTCTAGGCTCCCAAAAAGTCCCACACATTTGTTATCCCCGCACTCAGGAGAAGCAGAAAAATGTATTTTTGGGTCCAATTCCACATATAACCATGGCATGTGTGAGCAATATATCATTTAGTGACAACTTTTTGTATTCTTTTTTTTTTTTTTATCATTATTCAATCACTTGAGACAAAAAAATAACAACATTCAATGGGCTCAACATTCCTCTTAGCAATTTCCTTAGGGCGTCTACTTTCCACTTTTTTTTTTACCAAAGACATGTGGCTGAATACATTTTGGCCTAAATGTATGACTAAAATTGAGTTTATTGGATTTTTCTTATAACAAAAAGTTGAAAATATCATTTTTTTTTTCCAAATTTTCGGTCTTTTTATATTTATATTGCAAAAAAAAATATATAAAAAATCGTAGAGGCAATAAAATACCTTTTAAAAGAAAGCTCTATTTGTGGGAAGAAAAGGACGCAAATTTTGCTTGGGTACAACATTGCATGACCGCGCAATTACCAGTTAAAGCAGCGCAGTGCCAAATTGTAAAAAAGACCTCTGGTCATTGACCAGCCAAATGTCCGGGGCTTAAGTGGTTAAGATGACCCCCTGAGTGCGGTAAAAGCTTAACCGTAAAACCGTGTTTTCTTCTCCCAGAATCGTACTTCTTGTAACAAATGCCGCCCACTTACCCAGCAAGAAATGACAAACATGCAGCTTGTTGCCTAGTTTACAGAAGCTCATGTCTTGCCATTCTCTACAACAATCCGTGACTTCTCCATTCCTTCTTAAGACTTCATTCTCATGTCTTTCTATAGCACCATTGTCCTTCAACCGTTTTTTCCATTACCGTTCTGAAACCTTTTATTATGAAGAGCGGCGCCCATTGTGCTTAAAACCCAAAACAGATATGGTGGCCTTGAAAGGTAGAAAACAAGTTTGTTGCTGGGAAAATATGTACACAACTAATCACTGCCACTTCCACCCCAATGCCGAGCGCTCTCCTGGTGGAAGGAACAAGTGTGGTGTGACCTTGATGGTTTGAGCCGTCTTATAACTTTGTTACAAAAATCTTATTATATGGAGGGAAGATGTGTTCGTTACAGTTATATAAATCGTTGCTCGTATTTTATCATCGTATTAAAGCCACGGCTACATGTTTACTTATTGTATTATATATATACAGTGGTGTGAAAAAGTGTTTGCCCCCTTCCTCATTTCCTGTTCCTTTGCATGTTTGTCACACTTAAGGCCTCTTTCACACGGGGCGGATCAGTAAAGATCCGCCCCGTGATGATCCGCTCGCTCAGCGGGGATCGCTCCGTTGTCCGCTGAGCCGGCTGCGGACAGGGCGGTCTCCGCACACTGTGCGGGGACCGCCCTGTCAGCTCTCCGCTCTCCTCTATGGGGATTGGACGAGCACGGACCGTGTGTCCGTGTTCATCCGATCCGCTCTGCAGACGGACAGAAAAATAGGATTTTCCTCCGTCTGCAGAATCGGACATTTGCGGAGTGGGACAATAGCGGGTGTCTGCGGATGCTCATCCGCAGACACCCGCTATCCCATAGGGATGAATGTATGGCCCGTATTCCATCGGCAAACGGATGGATGAAATACGGACATACCATCCGCATGTGTGAAAGGGGCCTAAGTGTTTCGGAACATCAAACCAATTTAAACAATAGTCAAGGACAACACAAGTAAACACAAAATGAAATTTGTAAATGAAGGTGTTTATTATTAAAGGTGAAAAAAAATCCAAACCATCATGGCCCTGTGTGAAAAAGTGATTGCCCCCCTTGTTAAAACATACTATAACTGTGGTTGTCCACACCTGAGTTCAATTTCTCTAGCCACACCCAGGCCTGATTATTGCCACACCTGTTCACAATCAAGGCATCACTTAAATAGGAGCTGCTTGACACAGTAAGGTCCACCAGAAGATCCTTAAAAGCTACACATCATGCCGAGACCCAAAGAAATTCAGGAACAATTGAGAAAGAAAGTAATTGAGATCTATCAGTCTGGAAAGGGTTATAAAGCCATTTCCAAAGCTTTGGGAATCCAGCGAACCACAGTGAGAGCCATTATCCACAAATGGCGAAGACATGGAACAGTGGTGAACCTTCCCAGGAGTGGCCGGCCGCCCAAAATTACCCCAAGAGCGCAGCGACGACTCATCCAAGAGGTCACAAAAGACCCCACAACAACGTCCAAGGAACTGCAGGCCTCACTTGCCTCAGTTAAGGTCAGCGTTCATGCCTCCACCATCAGGAAAAGACTGGGCAAAAATGGCCTGCATGGCAGAGTTCCAAGGAGAAAACCACTGCTGAGCAAAAAGAACATCAAAGCTCGTCTCAATTTCTCCACAACACATCTTGATGATCCCCAAGACTTTTGGGACAACATTCTGTGGACCGATGAGACAAAAGTGGAACTCTTTGGAAGGTGTGTGTCCAAGTATATCTGGCGTAGAAGGAACACTGCATTTCATAAAAAGAACATTATACCAACAGTAAAATATGGTGGTGGTAGTGTGATGGTCTGGGGCTGTTTTGCTGCTTCAGGACCTGGAAGACTTGCCGTGATAAAAGGAACTATGAATTCTGCTGTCTACCAAGAGATCCTGAAGGAGAATGTCCGACCATCTGTTCGTGTACTCAAGCTGAAACCAACTTGGGTTCTGCAGCAGGACAATGATCCTAAACACACCAGCAAGTCCACCACCGAATGGCTGAAGAAAAACAAAATGAAGACTTTGGAGTGGCCTAGCCAAAGTCCTGACCTGAATCCTATTGAGATGTTGTGGTATGACCTTAAAAAGGCCATTCATGCTCGAAAACCCTCTAATGTAACTGAATTAGGACAATTCTGCAAAGATGAGTGGGCCAAAATTCCTCCAGGACGCTGTAAAAGCCTCATTGCACGTTATCGCAAACGATTGGTTGCAGTTGTTGCTGCTAAGGGTGGCCCAACCAGTTATTAGGTTTAGGGGGCAATCACTTTTTCACACAGGGCCATGATGGTTTGGATTTTTTTTCACCTTTAATAATAAACACCTTCATTTACAAATTGCATTTTGTGTTTACTTGTGTTGTCCTTGACTATTGTTTAAATTGGTTTGATGTTCCGAAACACTTAAGTGTGACAAACATGCAAAGGAACAGGAAATGAGGAAGGGGGCAAACACTTTTTCACACCACTGTATATTTGAGTTCCCCATTTTCATCTTTTGAACCCGTATTTTAAAGGGGTTGTGAACCCTCATGTTTTTTCACCTTAAAGTGCAGGTCCACCCTAAAGTGGACCTTCCGCTCATTGGAACCCTCCCCCCCTCCGGCGCCACAATTGGCACCTTTTAGGGGGGAGGGGGGTGCAGGTACCTGTACAGTTCAGGTATTTGCACCCACTTCCGGCGTAGATTCTGCAGAAGCCACGCCCCTTTCCGCAGAATCTACGCCCCTTTCCGAAGGTCCCCCGCTGCCTGCTGGGAAACACACAGATCCCAGAGACAGCGGGGACCATCCTTATTGCACAGCGCGACTCGCGCATGCGCAGTAGGGAACCGGGAAATGAAGCCGAAAGGCTCCACTTCCTGATTCCCATACCCAAGATGGCGGCGGCAGCACCCGAGAGACGATCGAGAGACCGGCTTCGGGTGCAGACATCGCGGGCACGCTGGGCGGGTAAGTGTCATTATTTTAAAAGTCAGCAGCTGCAGTATTTGTAGCTGCTGGCTTTAAAAAAAAAAAAAAAAAAAAACGTCGGACTCCCGCTTTAATGCAACC
This sequence comes from Lithobates pipiens, assembly GCF_037356315.1. Classification (NCBI taxonomy): domain Eukaryota; kingdom Metazoa; phylum Chordata; class Amphibia; order Anura; family Ranidae; genus Lithobates; species Lithobates pipiens. Next base: position 861,727 of record NW_027507873.1, read on the forward strand.
AAAACAGTTTGGTCCCTTTTTCCGTTCCAGCATGATTTGGCCACTGTGCACAACGCCGGCTCCACCGGGCTTGATCAGTTTGGTGTAGAAGATCTTTTTTTTTTTCTTTATTTTTTTTTTTTCAATGTTTTTATTAAGGTTTTACATAAAAGTGAACATACGTCTGTACAGTAATATGCATATGACTGATAATACTGCAAACTAGGTATCAATAAAAACGTATAGAGCCATAACAGTAGTAAGGAAAATCTTTACATAGGCGCTGTGACAGACCTAGCTGGGACCGGGGCTCTTGGAGGGGACTGAATGCGAGCCTCTTGCCTTGTGATTATGGGCCCTCACATTTCGGGAAACAGTGCTCTTTGTGAGCTGTATGCCTGGGGACCCCTGAGGTGTTACTTGGATTCAGATCCATGCCCCCCCCCCAAGACACACAGACTCTGGATATGTATTTGCCATTTTAGCAATAGACTGAATCACACTGTTGGGACACAAACTGTTAGGCCGCGTACACACGCGGGGACTGTTCGCCCAACTTTGTCCGTCAAACAGTTTCGGCAAACAGTCCGCTCAAAATTAGCATGGACGGACATGGCCACACACGACGAACGAACAGTTTGCTGAAACCGTGCGCGATGACGTGAACGGCACGTACGACGGGACGGAAAATACGACGTCCTATACACTGCATTATAACTTTCGGCGTGTAAATCCTTTCTGAGCATGCGCGGAACTTAGTTTGACGAACAAGCCTACACACGAGGGGACTGTTCGCTGAAACAAAGTTTCAGCGGACAGTTTTTCGGAATTTCCGAAAAACCTTGTTCAGCGGACTGTTCGCTGAAACTGTCCGCTGAAAGCCCACACACGAGCGGACTGTTTGCCGAAACACTGTTCAGCGGACAAAGTTGGGCGAACAGTTCCCGCGTGTGTACGCGGCCTTAGATGTGAATGTCATCAACTCCAGCCACCTGTCTGTTGTGTAAATGAGTCTAGTCTGGCTTGTAAGGATATTCCACATGTGGTTGTTTGTGCTAATTAACCCTGTGTTTATGTTTATGGTAATGTGTATTGAATCATCAATCAGTGAGCTAGGAGACAAAGTCTTACTTTGAAAAGTCCCATCTCTCAGACAACTAGTCTGGGTCAATGATTAGATAATTAGCTCATGCTAATTAGGTTTTAGTCTTCTACTGTATTATAAATGCTTGTCATTTTGGTTCTAATAAATCAGTCCATGTTGAGCAGCAAAGCAAGTGTCGTTTTGTTTTTGGCTTGTAAGCGGTTGGAATATCTGATTGGAGGCAGATTGGAGGAAGCGGGATATACTGACGGAAGCACTCAATCAGAGTGTGGGAATCGGTTCCGTCACAGGCACATTCCTGCAAATCCCCGGTACCTTTGCGTAAACATATTGAGAAAGTAGAGGGACTCCACTAGAAGTATGTCAAGGGTTCGCCACCTAAGCACCCAAGCACCCCTATCGGGATTCTGGTTACATCAGAGGGGGTGGGGTCACCCATACGTCTCTGGGGAACTCCATGGCTTCCCTCACCAGCGTCAGAGGGGGCGGGGTCAGGTGACGGGTTGCCCCGCCCTCCTAATATAAGAAACGTCAGTGCTGGGATCCCCGCAGTGTCTCCACAGTGGAGACAGAAGACGGATGCATGTATGGACAGCGCTGGACCGAAAATCACCCATCGCTGGATCAGATCAGCCATCGCTGGACCCCGGAGAGATGATCATCCATCGCTGGATAGCAAGAGTGGATTACCACTGCTGGAATCTTTTTTTTATTTTTTTTATTTTTAATGAAGGAATTTTTCAAAAGTGTGTTTGTCTTATTTAACTATTTTTACACTTTCTTTGTGAAATGGTAGGGGTACTTTTGTACCCCCTTACCATTTCAAACAGGGGGGGGGATCTGGGGGTCCCCTTGTTAAAGGGGGCTTCCAGATTCTGATAAGCCCCCCGCCCGCAGACCCCCACAACCACCGGCCAGGGTTGTGGGGATGAGGCCCTTGTCCCCATCAACATGGGGACATGGTGCTTTGAGGGGTCACAGACCCCCAAAGCATCCTCCCAATGTTGAGGGCATGTGGCCTGGTACGGTTCAGGAGGGGGGTACTCTCTCATCCCCCCCTCTTTTCCTGCGGCCTGCCAGGTTGCGTGCTCAGATAAAGGGTCTGGTATGGATTTTTAGGGGGACCCCCACGTCAATTTTTTTTTTTAAATTTGACACGGGGTTCCCCTTAATATCCATACCAGACCTTGAAGGGCCTGGTAATTGAATTTAGGGGAACCCCCACACTTTTTTTTTTATCAATGAATGAATTGTCCGCTAATACAGAGAACACTCATTGAATGTATTACGGGAGCCGACAATTGAAAGTGATTTTAAAAGACTTTTTTTCCTTGCGAAATGACACTTTGTGCAGGGACAGTTATAAGCACGGGAAACATGCGCCCCTTCACAGGCATATTATAGACACCCCCCAGGTATGAAATTTAAAGGAATATTACACTTTTATTGTTTCACTTTAATCATTATTCAAATCCCTGCTCCTGAAAAAACTGCAGTTTTTAAAACTTTTTTTTGCATTGATCCATGTCCCCTGGGGCAGGACCCGGGTCCCCAAACACTTTTTAGAACAGTAACTTGCATATTAGCCTTTAAAATTAGCACTTTAGATTTTGAACGTTCACGTCCCATAGACTTTAATAGGGTTCTAAAGTTCACACGAAGTTTAGGTCTGTTCGCAGGTTCTGGTGCGAACCGAACCGGGGGGGGGGGGGGGGTAGGGGGTGTTTGGCTCATCCTTAGTCTTGTATCTTTAGGGAACTGCATTTCTTCAAACACAATGAATAAAAGCTGTCACAAAGTAAAGAAAAAAGAAAAGAAAAAGCTTACCGCTGGGGCAGACTCTGTTTGGTTCACTGCGATTTGTAAGCGTGTTACATACATTACATGCTAGGGATTGAATCATAATTCACCTTGAATTTTTTTATTTTATTTTTTTGTAAAACACATAACCTTTGTACTGCTAAGCTTTGGAAAAAATAATGAAAATTCTTTTTCATTCTCCCATCCAGATTCTAGTACATATTGGTAATTCAACAGCTTTTATTTATTAATCATGTATTTATTTAATTCATTAAAAAAAAAAAAGGGTTCAGTTTTGCTTTCACCAAGGCCATTCCTTTTCTAGTCAACACAAAAAAAAAGGCTTTTGTTCTACATGAAAGCGAATGTCCGCTGTTGTCCCGGCAAAAAGCTGAATGCCATCAAACTTTACAGATGTGAGATTATAAATTCATTTCAGTTCAGAATGTAATATCTTCAGAGACATCCCTGTGTTCTCCTATATTAGGCCACCGATGCGTGGGTAATAGAGAAGAACAGACAGGGTTTGAAGAGATACTCGTAACACCGAACTCTGCACCACTTAAGAAAGCTAATGTATGAATAATGCTCCATCCGTACAATGGTCACATGTAAATGAAACACATTTCAGATGTACTGCACTCAGCCATGCAAACTTAACAAGTGCGCTGACATAAGCTACCTTGTCAGTAATCTCTACAATATTTATCAGGCAAGATATTTCTAAAAAAAAAAAAAAAAATGGACTCCAGTTGTAAAAAATATTCTTCAGAAGAAGAATACGATGAACAAATTCACTCTGATGAGGATATGACTGGGAAGCTGACTCGTATCTGTAACTAAAGAGATAATGCACGTTGTAAGCTGACTGGACATGCTAGAGTAGAGGGTCAGAGACCGGGCATACTGCAGGGGATGGTCAGAGACGGCGCATACCACAGGAGATGGTGAGAGACTGGGTGTACTACAGGGGACTGTCAGAGACGGGTGTACTACAGGGGACGGTTAGAGATGGGGCGTACTACAGGGGACGGTCAGAGATGGGGCGTACTACAGGGGATGGTTAGAGGGGGGGCGTACTACAGGGGACGGTCAAAGAGGGGGCATACTACAGGGGATGGTCAGAGAGGGGGCATACTACAGGGGATGGTCAGAGACGGCGCATACCACAGGAGATGGTGAGAGACTGGGTGTACTACAGGGGACTGTCAGAGACGGGTGTACTACAGGGGACGGTTAGAGATGGGGCGTACTACAGGGGACGGTTAGAGGGGGGGCGTACTACAGGGGACGGTCAAAGAGGGGGCATACTACAGGGGACGGTCAGAGAGGGGGCATACTACAGGGGACGGTCAGAGACGGGGCTTACTACAGGGGACGGTCAGAGACGGGGCATACTACAGGGGACGGTCAGAGACGGGGCATACTACAGGGGACGGTCAGAGACGGGGCATACTACAGGGGACGGTCAGAGACGGGGCATACTACAGGGGACGGTCAGAGACGGGGCGTACTACAGGGGACGGTCAGAGACGGTGCGTACTACAGGGGACGGTCAGAGACGGGGCTTACTACAGGGGACGGTCAGAGACGGGGCATACTACAGGGGACGGTCAGAGACGGGGCTTACTACAGGGGACGGTCAGAGACGGGGCATACTACAGGGGACGGTCAGAGACGGGGCATACTACAGGGGACGGTCAGAGACGGGGCGTACTACAGGGGACGGTCAGAGACGGGGCTTACTACAGGGGATGGTCAGAGACGGTGCGTACTACAGGGGATGGTCAGAGACGGTGCGTACTACAGGGGACGGTCAGAGACGGGGCTTACTACAGGGGACGGTCAGAGACGGGGCGTACTACAGGGGACGGTCAGAGACGGGGCGTACTACAGGGGACGGTCAGAGACGGGGCTTACTACAGGGGATGGTCAGAGATGGGGCGTATTACAGGGGGCGGTCAGAGAGAGGGCGTACTACAGAGGACTGTCAAAGAGGGGGCATACTACAGGGGATGGTCAGAGACCGGGCATACCACAGGGGATGGTCAGAGACCGGGCATACCACAGGGGCTAGTCAGAGACCGGGCATACCACAGGGGGTGGTCAGAGACGGGGCATACCACAGGGTATGGTCAGAGACGAGGCATACCACAGGAGATGGTCAGAGACGGTGCATACCACAGGAGATGGTCAGAGACGGGGCATACCACAGGAGGTGGTCAGAGATGGGGCATACCACAGGGGGTGGTCAGAGAAGGGGCATACTACAGGAGATAGTCAGAGACGGGGCATACCACAGGAGATGGTCAGAGACGGGGCATACCACAGGAGATGGTCAGAGACGGGGCATACTACAGGGGATGGTCAGAGACGGGGCATACTACAGGGGATGGTCAGAGACGGGGCATACTACAGGAGATGCTAAGAGATTGGGCATACTACAGGGAATGGTCAGACACCAGACATACTACAGGAGTTGGTCAGAGACCGGGCATACTGCCATGCCGAAGTAAATGTACACTACCGTTCAAAAGTTTGGGGTCACATTGAAATGTCCTTATTTTTGAAGGAAAAGCACTGTGCTTTTCAATGAAGCTAACTTTAAACTAGTCCTAACTTTAAACAAATATACTCTATACATTGCTAATGTGGTAAATGACTATTCTAACTGCAAATGTCTAGTTTTTGGTGCAATATCTACATAGGTGTATAGAGGCCCATTTCCAGCAACTATCACTCCAGTGTTCTAATGGTACAATGTGTTTGCTCATTGGCTCAGAAGGCTAATTGATGATTAGCAAACCCTTGTGCAATCATGTTCACACATCTAAAAACAGTCTAGCTCCTTCCAGAAGCTACAAAACTGACCTTCCTGTGAGCAGATTGAGTTTCTGGAGCATCACATTTGTGGGGTCAATTAAACGCTCAAAATGGCCAGAAAAAGAGAACTTTCATCTGAAACTCGACAGTCTATTCTTGTTCTTAGAAATTAAGGCTATTCCATGCGAGAAATTGCAAAGAAATTGAAGATTTCCTACAACGGTGTGTACTACTCCCTTCAGAGGACAGCACAAACAGGCTCTAACCAGAGTAGAAAAAGAAGTGGGAGGCCGCGTTGCACAACTAAGCAAGAAGATAAGCACATTAGAGTCTCTAGTTTGAGAAACAGACGCCTCACAGGTCCCCAACTGGCATCTTCATTAAATAGTACCCGCAAAACACCAGTATCAACATCCACAGTGAAGAGGCGGCTGCGGGATTTTGGGCTTCAGGGCAGAGTGGCAAAGAAAAAGCCATATCTGAGACTGGCCAATAAGGACAATGACCCTAAACACACCTCCAAATTGTGCAAGAACTATTTACAGCAGAAGCAGGCAGCTGGTATTCTATCGGTAATGGAGTGGCCAGCACAGTCACCAGATCTGAACCCCATTGAGCTGTTGTGGGAGCAGCTTGACCGTATGGTACGCCAGAAGTGCCCATCCAACCAATCCAACTTGTGGGAGCTGCTTCTAGAAGCGTGGGGTGCAATTTCTCCAGCTTACCTCAATAAATTAACAGCTAGAATGCCAAAAGGTGTGCAATGCTGTAATTGCTGCAAAAGGAGGATTCTTTGACGAAAGCAAAGTTTGATGTAAAAACAATGTTATTTCAAATACAAATCATTCTTTCTAACCTTGTCAATGTCTTGACTCTATTTTCTATTCATTTCACAACGTATGGTGGTGAATAAGTGTAACTTTTCATGGAAAACACAAAATTGTTTGGGTGACCCCAAACTTTTGAACGGTAGTGTATGTGGGGTGATCCAGAAGCTGTTAAAGTCCCACTAGCTTTTTAAAAATTGGGATACATCTGAATCTCTGAATAACCCAAAATTTGTTTGGCTCTATATTCAGACTGAAACAAATTGCACACATCTAGTATTCTTTGTAAATTGAAGCTTTACCTCATCTACTAACTAAGCTCTGGAGCAGTGGTGTCCAATCTGTGGCCCAGAGGCCAGGCAGAGTCCTTTGCTTGCTTTTATCTGGCCCTTGGGACTCAATTTCATCCACTGATGCTAACATCGGGGCAGATCTCCTCCTGACGATGGGACCCAATTCCTCTCAATTATACCATCAATGGGGCAAAATTCCTCCCAATGACACCAACGATGGAGCACAATTCCTCCCAACGACACCAACAATGGGTGGACAATTCCTCACAATGACACCAACAATGGGACATTGTTTCTCTCAATGACACAAATGATGGGGCAAAATTCCTCCCAACGACACCAACAATGGGTGGACAATTCCTCACAATGACACCAACAATGGGACATTGTTTCTCTCAATGACACAAATGATGGGGCAAAATTCCTCCCAATTACACCAACGATGGAGCATAATTCCTCCCAACAACACCAAAGATGAGACTCAGTTCCTCCAAATTACCCCAACAATGGGATCCAATGACACCAATGATGGGGGAAAATTCCTCACAATGACACCAACAATGGGATATTGTTTCTCTCAATGACACAAATGATGGGGCAAAATTCCTCCCAATTACACCAACGATGGAGCATAATTCCTCCCACCAATGATGAGGGGAAAATTCCTCACAATGATGCCAGCAATAGGGAACAATTCCTCACAATGACACCAACAATGAGATATAGTTTCTCTCAATGACACCAACAATGGGGCCCAATGACATCAGTGATGGGGCCCAATTCCTCTCAATTATACCAATGATGGGGCACAATTACTTCCAACGACACCAACGATGGGGCTCAATTCTTCCCGACTACACCAGCGATGGATCTCAATTCCTCCCAATAACATCAACGACGGGGGACAATTCCTCCCAACGATGCCAACAATGGGTGGACAATTCCTCACAATGACACCAACAATGGGATCCAATGACACCAATGATGGGGGAAAATTCCTCACAATGACACCAACAATGGGATATTGTTTCTCTCAATGACACAAATGATGGGGCAAAATTCCTCCCAATTACACCAACGATGGAGCATAATTCCTCCCACCAATGATGAGGGGAAAATTCCTCACAATGATGCCAGCAATAGGGAACAATTCCTCACAATGACACCAACAATGAGACATAGTTTCTCTCAATGACACCAACAATGGGGCCCAATGACATCAGTGATGGGGCCCAATTCCTCTCAATTATACCAATGATGGGGCACAATTACTTCCAACGACACCAACGATGGGGCTCAATTCTTCCCGACTACACCAGCGATGGAGCTCAATTCCTCCCAATAACATCAACGACAGGGGACAATTCCTCCCAATGACACCAACAATGGGGCCCAATGACATCAATGATGGGGCACAATTCCTTTAAATGATACCAATAATGGGGCGCAATTCCTACCAATGACACTAACGATGGGGCATGATTTCTCTTAGTGAAACCAACATTAGAGTCCAATGACAGCAATTACGAGGCACAATTTCTCCCATTGAAACTAACAACGGGGTGTTATTTTTTCCCGGTAAGGTCGGGACCTTTTCACTGACCACAGTCCGGCCCTCGTAAAGCCTGAAGGACAGTAAACTGGACCCTTTGTTTAGAAAGATTAGAGACCCCCTGATCTGAAGAAACTGCACTTGCAAAGTTTTCGACTACATTTGCAAAGTTCACAATCTAGTTTTGGTAATTTTTTAGTGAATCACCCCCATAGAGTTTTTTTTCCCCTCCAATTTAACCAGTTTCTCATGTTTCTGCACATTAGCCCAAAAAAAAAAAAAAAAAAGTAGCAGTTCAACTTTTAGAACTAATATTTTGTATCATAATTACTTTTTGAAATGTATCTTTTGTTTTCTATACATTTCTATGTCTTCCCTGCACTGATATACAGGGAAATGAATTCAATGCAAAAACCGGTCGGGTTTGTTATTACCGTGAAATTAAGAAGGGGTCGGGCGGGTCATAGAACACCTTCTGTACTTTATTTACTTCTCCAAAGAAACAGATCCTGCATCGGGAGCGCATCGATAACACTCCGCTACATCGACATCTGTCCAGGTCCCAGGAAAAGCTGAAGACATCAGTGAAATCTGCTTCACGGGAGTGTCGCAAAAAAAAAAAAAAAAAGATAATTGAAGGCCAAACCTAACACCTAATTTTGCAGGCAGAAAAATGATATTCCGGTACAATGAGAGTTTTAGATGATTCACGGTTTTAAATTACTTGGCACTACTGGAAAATGAGGTGGGCCGGAATGAAGCTGCCTAATTGAATGATCGAGGCATGGAATATGGAGTGTAGATGAAGCACCGGCTCAATTTACTGAAGTGAAACCTGTTCAATAACACCATTTTCTTTGTAGATAAAAACAAGTTTAAAAAAATAAAATAAAATATATATATATATATTATTTTTAAAGCTTCCCCCGACCCCTAATCGTTATTTAAAGTGGTTGTAAACCCTTACAAACCACTTTGACCTACAGGTAAGCCTAGATTAAGGCTTACCTGTAGGTCCAAGAAATATCTCCTAAACCGTCCAGTTAATATTCCAGTTGGATTACTTCTTGTTATAGGGTGACAACGGAAAATGACTTTTGAATTGCCAATAAAAAAATTAAAATAAAATACATTATAATAATGAATAATAATAATAATAATAATAATAAAACCCCCAAAAAAACGATGAAAAATAAATCAAAAATAAAATGAAATGTTGTGACTTTATTCATTGGGTTTGCATTTATTTTAATTTAATATTCCAGTTTATCAGTTGAAAAATGGCCAGCAGGTCTTCAGACGGGTGGGATGGAATTATCTTTCCGATGTGGTAAACATGAAAGTCTATGACAAAGACGGTGGTTTACTTCTTGTTATAGGGTGACAACGGAAAATGACTTTTGAATTGCCAATAAAAAATAAAAATAAAATAAATTATAATATTAATTATAAATAATAATAATAATAATTACCAAAAAACTAAAAACCAAAAAAAAACATCAAAAATAAATCAAAAATAAAATAAAATGATGGAATTATCTTTCCGATGTGGTAAATAGGAAAGTCTATGACAAAGACGGTGGATTGCTTCTTGTTATAGGGTGACAATGGAAAATGACTTTTGAATTGCCAATAAAAAAAAAAAATAAAAAAAATTATAATATTAATTATAAATAATAATAATAATAATTACCAAAAAACTAAAAACCAAAAAAAAACATCAAAAATAAATCAAAAATAAAATAAAATGATGGAATTATCTTTCCGATGTGGTAAACATGAAAGTCTATGACATAGACGGTGGATTACTTCTTGTTATAGGGTGACAATGGAAAATGACTTTTGAATTGCCAATAAAAAAATAAAAATAAAATACATTATAATAATTAATAATAATAATAATAATAATAATAATAATAATAAAAACCAAAAAAAAACGATGAAAAATAAATCAAAAATAAAATGAAATATTGTGACTTTATTCATTGGGTTTGCATTTATTTTAATTTAATATTCCAGTTTATCAGTTGAAAAATGGCCAGCAGGTCTTCAGACGGGTGGGATGGAATTATCTTTCCAATGTGGTAAACATGAAAGTCTATGACAAAGACGGTGGTTTACTTCTTGTTATAGGGTGACAACGGAAAATGACTTTTGAATTGCCAATAAAAAAATAAAAATAAAATACATTATAATAATTAATAATAATAATAATAATAATAATAATAATAATAATAAAAACCAAAAAAAAACGATGAAAAATAAATCAAAAATAAAATGAAATGTTGTGACTTTATTCATTGGGTTTGCATTTATTTTAATTTAATATTCCAGTTTATCAGTTGAAAAATGGCCAGCAGGTCTTCAGACGGGTGGGATGGAATTATCTTTCCGATGTGGGATACATGAAAGTCTATGACAAAGACGGTGGTTTACTTCTTGTTATAGGGTGACAACGGAAAATGACTTTTGAATTGCCAATAAAAAATAAAAATAAAATAAATTATAATATTAATTATAAATAATAATAATAATAATTACCAAAAAACTAAAAACCAAAAAAAACATCAAAAATAAATCAAAAATAAAATAAAATGATGGAATTATCTTTCCGATGTGGTAAACATGAAAGTCTATGACAAAGACGGTGGATTACTTCTTGTTATAGGGTGACAATGGAAAATGACTTTTGAATTGCCAATAAAAAAATAAAAATAAAATACATTATAATAATTAATAATAATAATAATAATAATAATAATAATAATAATAATAATAATAATAAAAACCAAAAAAAACCGATGAAAAATAAATCAAAAATAAAATGAAATGTTGTGACTTTATTCATTGGGTTTGCATTTATTTTAATTTAATATTCCAGTTTATCAGTTGAAAAATGGCCAGCAGGTCTTCAGACGGGTGGGATGGAATTATCTTTCCGATGTGGTAAACATGAAAGTCTATGACAAAGACGGTGGTTTACTTCTTGTTATAGGGTGACAACGGAAAATGACTTTTGAATTGCCAATAAAAAATAAAAATAAAATAAATTATAATATTAATTATAAATAATAATAATAATAATAATTACCAAAAAACTAAAAACCAAAAAAAACATCAAAAATAAATCAAAAATAAAATAAAATGATGGAATTATCTTTCCGATGTGGTAAACATGAAAGTCTATGACAAAGACGGTGGATTACTTCTTGTTATAGGGTGACAATGGAAAATGACTTTTGAATTGCCAATAAAAAAATAAAAATAAAATACATTATAATAATTAATAATAATAATAATAATAATAAAAACCAAAAAAAAACGATGAAAAATAAATCAAAAATAAAATGAAATATTGTGACTTTATTCATTGGGTTTGCATTTATTTTAATTTAATATTCCAGTTTATCAGTTGAAAAATGGCCAGCAGGTCTTCAGACGGGTGGGATGGAATTATCTTTCCAATGTGGTAAACATGAAAGTCTATGACAAAGACGGTGGATTACTTCTTGTTATAGGGTGACAACGGAAAATGACTTTTGAATTGCCAATAAAAAAATAAAAATAAAATACATTATAATAATTAATAATAATAATAATAATAATAATAATAATAATAATAAAAACCAAAAAAAAACGATGAAAAATAAATCAAAAATAAAATGAAATGTTGTGACTTTATTCATTGGGTTTGCATTTATTTTAATTTAATATTCCAGTTTATCAGTTGAAAAATGGCCAGCAGGTCTTCAGACGGATGGGATGGAATTATCTTTCCGATGTGGTAAACATGAAAGTCTATGACAAAGACGGTGGATTACTTCTTGTTATAGGGTGACAACGGAAAATGACTTTTGAATTGCCAATAAAAAAATTTAAATAAAATAAATTATAATAATAATTATAAATAATAATAATAATAATAATTACCAAAAAAAAAAAAAACTAAAAACCAAAAAAAAACCATCAAAAATAAATCAAAAATAAAATAAAATGATGGAATTATCTTTCCGATGTGGTAAACATGAAAGTCTATGACAAAGACGGTGGATTACTTCTTGTTATAGGGTGACAACGGAAAATGACTTTTGAATTACCAATAAAAAAATAAAAATAAAATAAATTATAATAATTATTATTATTAATAATAATAATAATAATAATAATAATAATAATAATAATAATAATAAAAACCAAAAAAAAAAACGATGAAGAATAAATCAAAAATAAAATGAAATGTTGTGACTTTATTCATTGGGTTTTTATCAGTTGAAAAATGGCCAGCAGGTCTTCACACGGATGGGATGGAATTATCTTTCCAATGTGGTAAACATGAAAGTCTATGACAAAGACGGTGGATTACTTCTTGTTATAGGGTGACAACGGAAAATCACTTTTGAATTGCCAATAAAAAAATTTAAATAAAATAAATTATAATAATAATAATTATAAATAATAATAATAATAATTACCAAAAAAAAAATAAATAAAAAACAAAAAAAAAAAAACATCAAAAATAAATCAAAAATAAAATAAAATGATGCAATTATCTTTCCGTTGTGGTAAATAGGAAAGTCTATGACAAAGACGGTGGATTGCTTCTTGTTATAGGGTGACAACGGAAAATGACTTTTGAATTGCCAATAAAAAAAAATATATATATATATATATAATAATTAATAATAATAATAATAATTACCAAAAAAAACTAAAAAACAAAAAAAAAACATCAAAAATAAAATAAAATGATGGAATTATCTTTCCGATGTGGTAAACATGAAAGTCTATGACAAAGACGGTGGATTACTTCTTGTTATAGGGTGACAACGGAAAATGACTTTTGAATTGCCAATAAAAAAATAAAAATAAAATACATTATAATAATTAATAATAATAATAATAATAATAATAATAATAATAAAAAACCCCAAAAAACGATGAACAATAAATCAAAAATAAAATGAAATGTTGTGACTTTATTCATTGGGTTTGCATTTATTTTAATTTAATATTCCAGTTTATCAGTTGAAAAATGGCCAGCAGGTCTTCAGACGGGTGGGATGGAATTATCTTTCCGATGTGGTAAACATGAAAGTCTATGACAAAGACGGTGGATTACTTCTTGTTATAGGGTGACAACGGAAAATGACTTTTGAATTGCCAATAAAAAAATTTAAATAAAATAAATTATAATAATAATTATAAATAATAATAATAATAATTACCAAAAAAAAAAAAACTAAAAACCAAAAAAAAAAAACATCAAAAATAAATCAAAAATAAAATAAAATGATGGAATTATCTTTCCGATGTGGTAAATAGGAAAGTCTATGACAAAGACGGTGGATTGCTTCTTGTTATAGGGTGACAACGGAAAATGACTTTTGAATTGCCAATAAAAAAAAAAAAAATTATAATAATTAATAATAATAATAATAATAATAATAATAATAATAATTACCAAAAAAAAACTAAAAAACAAAAAAAAACATCAAAAATAAATCAAAAATAAAATAAAATGATGGAATTATCTTTCCGATGTGGTAAATAGGAAAGTCTATGACAAAGACGGTGGATTGCTTCTTGTTATAGGGTGACAATGGAAAATGACTTTTGAATTGCCAATAAAAAAAAAATTATAATAATTAATAATAATAATAATAATAATAATAATTACCAAAAAAAACTAAAAAACAAAAAAAAACATCAAAAATAAATCAAAAATAAAATAAAATGATGGAATTATCTTTCCAATGTGGTAAACATGAAAGTCTATGACAAAGACGGTGGATTACTTCTTGTTATAGGGTGACAACGGAAAATGACTTTTGAATTGCCAATAAAAAAATTTAAATAAAATAAATTATAATAATAATTATAAATAATAATAATAATAATTACCAAAAAAAAAAACTAAAAACCAAAAAAAAAAAACATCAAAAATAAATCAAAAATAAAATAAAATGATGGAATTATCTTTCCGATGTGGTAAATAGGAAAGTCTATGACAAAGACGGTGGATTGCTCCTTGTTACAGGGTGACAACGGAAAATGACTTTTGAATTGCCAATAATAAAAAAAAAAAAAAATTATAATAATTAATAATAATAATAATTACCAAAAAAAACTAAAAACCAAAAAAAAACATCAAAAATAAATCAAAAATAAAATAAAATGATGGAATTATCTTTCCGATGTGGTAAACATGAAAGTCTATGACAAAGACGGTGGATTACTTCTTGTTATAGGGTGACAATGGAAAATGACTTTTGAATTGCCAATAAAAAAATAAAAATAAAATACATTATAATAATAATTATTATTATTAATAATAATAATAATAATAATAATAATAATAATAATAATAATAATAATAAAAACCAAAAAAAAACGATGAAAAATAAATCAAAAATAAAATGAAATGTTGTGACTTTATTCATTGGGTTTGCATTTATTTTAATTTAATATTCCAGTTTATCAGTTGAAAAATGGCCAGCAGGTCTTCAGACGGGTGGGATGGAATTATCTTTCCGATGTGGTAAACATGAAAGTCTATGACAAAGACGGTGGTTTACTTCTTGTTATAGGGTGACAACGGAAAATGACTTTTGAATTGCCAATAAAAAATAAAAATAAAATAAATTATAATATTAATTATAAATAATAATAATAATAATTACCAAAAAAATAAAAACCAAAAAAAACATCAAAAATAAATCAAGAATAAAATAAAATGATGGAATTATCTTTCCGATGTGGTAAACATGAAAGTCTATGACAAAGACGGTGGATTACTTCTTGTTATAGGGTGACAACGGAAAATGACTTTTGAATTGCCAATAAAAAATAAAAATAAAATAAATTATAATAATAATTATTATTATTAATAATAATAATAATAATAATAATAATAATAATAATAATAATAATAATAATAATAATAATTACCAAAAAAAAAACAAAAAAAAAAAAAAAAACATGAAAAATAAATCAAAAATAAAGTAAAATGTTGACACTTTATTAATTGGGTTTGCATTTATTTTAATTTAATATTCCAGTTTATCAGTTGAAAAATGGCCAGCAGGTCTTCAGACGGTTGGGATGGAATTATCTTTCCGATGTGGTAAACATGAAAGTCTCTATGACAAAGACGGTGGATTAGTGACGCGGTGATATAATATTTATTTTATACCATAAACCTGCACATGTAAACACGCCCGTCCTCTGGTAAGCTTGTTGACAGATAGGTGGTCCTGGGGGACCAGGAACAGATTGCGAGCAGAAATGATGTTTAATTAAGACGTGATTGCAGAAGGCAGATTTACTTATCATTAGATGTCTTTATCTGGAAGATGTTTGGACAAAATATTAGAGAATATGAGAAAACGCCGCTGTTTACAGAAGATATCCGCATCCACATGGCTCTCATTTCTATCCCAATATTAGCATGGGCATCGAACTCCAATTCTTCATTAAATGTGTTATTCCAGCTTATAGTGTATTCCCGACAAACACTAATATGTGACATCTGACTGATAACCAATCACTTCTAATAACAGACTGATGTGATTGGCTCAGTGATCTCGGTACAGCACTGCGGTATATGTCAGAGCTATATAAATGTATAATAATAGTGCGTGACTGTGGGGGTGGGGGGGGGGACATTAGAGTGTAAATTATTGTTCAAAATACATACAAACATACAGCTTATTAATAAAAACATATTTACACAAAAATAAACAACTAAACAAAAACGAGCGTGCTTAAAGGGGTTGTAAAGGTAAACGTTTTTTCATCTTAACCACTTGCCGCCCGCCCTCTAGGCAATTGACGGTGGCAAAGTGGTTGCATAATCCTGACCGGACGTCATATGACGTGATCAGGATTATGAGCCGCTGCGTGCCCCCGGGGGCGCGCATCGCGGCGATCGTTGTTGCGGGGTGTCAGTCTGACACCCGGCAACTACGATCTCGGTAAAGAGTCTCCGACGGAGACTCTTTACCACGTGATCAGCCGTGTCCAATCACGGCTGATCACAGTGTAAATAGGAAGAGCCGGTGATCGGCTTTTCCTCACTCGCGTCTGTCAGACTAGAGTAGAGGAGAGCCGATCGGCTGCTCCTCTGACAGGGGGGGTCTGTGCTGATCGATTATCAGCACAGCCCCCCCGAGGATGCCCACAGTGGACCACCAGGGACGCCACCAGACCACCAGGGATGCCCAGCAAAAGGTAATCCTCCCTAGACCACCAGGGATGCCAGTCAGTGCCACAATGGATGCCAATCAGTGCCCATAATGGATGACAATCAGTGCCCACAATGGGCATCACTGATTGGCATGCATTATTGTTTGGCAATGATTGCCATCCATTAGTACAGTATAACATAATACAATGCCGCCTATGAGTGCCCACCTGTGCCGCCTATCAGTGCCCACCTGTGCCACCTATCAGTGCCCACCCATGACCATCTGTGCCGCCTATCCATGCCCATCTGTGCCGCCTATCCATGCCCATCTGTGCCGCCCATCCATGCCAATCCGTGCCAGCTATCAGTGACAATTTGTGCCACCTATCAGTGCCCATCCGTGTCGCCCATCAGTGCTGCCTATCAGTGCCACCTATCAGTGCCACATATCAGTGACCATCAATGCCACCTCATCAGTGCCACTTCATTGGTGCCACATCATTGGTGCCCATCAGTGCCGCCCCATCAGTGCCCATCAGTGAAGGAGAAAACTTACTTATTTACAAAGTTTTGAAACTGAAACAAAAAAAACATATTTTTTTTAAAAAAAATCTGTATTTTTTTATTTGTAGCACAAAAAATAAAAACCGTAGAGGTGATCAAATACCACCAAAAGAAAACTCTATTTGTGGGAAAAAAATGATAAAAATGTCATTTGGGTACAGTGTAGCATGACCGCGCAATTGTCATTCAAAGTGTGACAGCGCTGAAAGCTCAAAATTGGTCTGGGCAGGAAGGTGTTTAAGTGCCCCCCGGTATTGAAGTGGTTAATGCATTCTATGCATTAAGGTGAAAAAACATCTCACAGTGCCGGCGCCCCCAGACCCCCCCCCCCGGTTTACTTACCTGACCCCTCAAAAGTCCCGCGCTCGCCCCCGACGTCCTCTTCGCCGCTCACCCTGGCCGTTGATTGGCTAGAGTGGATGGATTGAAAGCAGCGCAACCATTGCCTCGCACTGCTGTCAGGCACATCCAATGACGCGGGGCGCCGGGGGGGCGGGGCCGAGTGATACAGCAAGCGGCTACAGCAAGCGGCACTCCACACTATGCGAGGGAGCTCCCATGAAGTTGTGGAGTCCTTGCGGGAGGGAGCCGAGACAGCCGCCGAGGGACCTCAGAAGAGCAGGTTCGGGGCCACTCTGTGCAAAATTAGCTGCACAGTGGAGGTAAGTATAACATGTTTTTTTTTTTTTTTGCCTTTAGTGATCCTTTAAATCAGTAAGTAAAGAAAACCATTTCCTGACAAGATAACATAGAAAGAAACATATTTTAATGACAACAAAAAAAAAGAGACTGCAAACCCCGGACCTCAACTTAAACACAATCCAGGCTTAGAAACATTTTGAGATTTAATCGGCACCAGGATGTGATTCCAAAAAAAAAACATTTACCCCTCCCCCCACATCATTCACCCGACTTCCACATCATTCACCTTGCATTCTGAACCAGCCACCCTCATTCCCTTCCCACCTCCCCCCCCTCACCATCATCCAATCCACCCCTCTGTGTCTGCCAACTTCCAGCCGCACTTCTGCCAAGCTGAGGAGGAGGGGTTGGCACCACCATACACGCTGGTCCAGCACCCTCCACTGCCTTCACTACTCTAGGAGAAGCAATAGGCGCAGACACAGACTTGACAGCCCCACTTTCTGACAACGACTGGGGAACCACAGTCTGAGGGGACACTGACACCACAGACGGCTGGTTGTATATAAACTATTAACCTTTAAAAAGTATTTCCTAGAGCTAAACATTTCCTCCAATTTCTAAATTTCTGCATTTGTAAATTTCAAAGGCCAGTATAAAGAAATAGTAGTGGTAAAAAAAAAAGCTCTTGTGGGTTTAACTAAACATTTCTTTGTACAAGTCACCTTTAAAGGGGCGTGCCAAGGGGGTGTGGCTTAAGCCTACAAACTTTTGCTAATAGGTGTCCCTCATTTCCATTTCAAAAAGTTGGGAGGCGTGCGCACGTATGTTTACTGCTCCTGCTATAAGTCGCTGATTGCCGCCTTTACTAGTAAATAAATAAATAACTAAATAAAATAAATAAAATTTCCATAGAAAAATCCCATAGTTTGTAGACACTATAACTTGTGCGCAAACCAATCAATATACGCCTATTGGGATTTTTTTTTACCAAAAAATATCTAGCAGAATAAATATTGGCCTAAATGAATGAAAACATTTGATTTTTAAAAATAAATGTTTTATAAGATATACATATATATATATATATTGTAGAAAGTAAAACATGCCTTTTAATTATTATTTTTATATATTTTTTAAAAATTGTCACGGTTTTTTGTTTATAGCTCAAAAAATAAAAACCTCAGAGGTGATCACATACCACCAAAAGAAAGCTTTATTTGTGGGAAATAAAGGCCATAAATTTAATTTGGGTACAGTGTCGCATGACCGCACAATTGTCAGTTAAAGTTACACAGTCATGAAGGGGGGGGGGGGGGAGAAGGAAGCTTCCGAGGCTGAAGTGGTTAACTTAAAAATAAATAAATAAATGTAAATATAAATAAATATATATATATATATATATATATATATATATATATATATATATATATATATATATATATATATTTATAACTGTAAGAAAAATCCAATAAAAAAAATTCAAAAAACACAAAAACTCTTTACATTTCCTAAACTAATATTTTTTTCATCCAAATGTAGCACCCTCTACCAATAGGTGGGTGCTAGTAATAGTTTTTTTACTAGGTACTGTCAGCACAGGCAAATTTAGTCAGGCTTGTTCTGCAAGTTAGGCTTTGATCTGGGGGGCTGGGAGTGGCCAGAGTAGCGGGGGTGTAGCCACCTGTGCTCTGGTTCTGAGGTGCCTCCCCTGCTTCCTAGGGAGAATGTTCTGGAAGAGGGGCAGGGCCTGGGACTGGAGTGGCAAGCAGCTTGTGTGGGAGCCCTGACCAATCCCCATCTGGTATTGGCAGGGGACGGGCCTCCTATATAAGCTCAGGTAACATGCCACTGGAGGGAGGGGAAGTCGGCTGAGTGAAGTGATGAATGTAATACTAGGCAGCAGCAGGAGGGCACCCCCACCTGAGGAGGAGGCCCAGGGAGAATCTGTGAGAGAACTTTTCCTCTACACCACCCATTCTCATCCAGGGTTTCTGTGGAACTCTGGGGTTCCTCCAAAGGTTGCTAGGGGTTCCTTGAGCTGTGGCTGATAAACCACCTATTTGATGGTGCCTACAGAGTTCAAGGTTCAGCACCACTTAGCAAAGTCAACAGCATGACACCAAATATCTTTTTAGCTGTCTTTAAGAGTGGCAATCTGAACACTACTTTAAGGGGGACATTCTTCCTATTGACCCTCAATATAAGGAGCATTGTTCCTATTGAGCCCAGATGATTTGGTTTTAATAAGGGTTCCCCCGAGACATGAAAATTATTTTTGGGGTTCCTCTAGGGTTAAAAGGTTGAGAAAGCCTGCTCTACACGGTCATTGCCATTGTCTTTGTCACCACACGGTCCTGGAGCAGAAGAGACAGGTGAAGCTGTCGGAACGTATGGTCCAGTCAAGTTCCTCATCAAGGACTCAGGGCAGTGAAAAGCCAGTGAGTGTTACCACAGTGGAGGACTCGATGTGCCAGGAAATCTGTGAAGGAACTTTGCTTCTACACGGTCATTAGCAAAGTCTTCATCATTTACATGGTGAATGATGGGGAGTCCTGGATCAGAGGAGAGACTGCGGGGGGCACAGGAATTGCAAGTTTGGGCTGGCTGGGAACAGTAGTCCACCATCCAAGATAATGCATTTAAACTACTAGGCCTCCGGGGAGAGGTAATGCAGGCCTCAGACCCAGTGGCAGCTAGCAACCAGAGCCTGCTAAGGGACTTATTCAGAGTAGGTGCTTCTTGCCTTACTAGAAGAAGATGTGACATTGCTTCAGTTCAGGAGGAGCTTTGTGCAGGAGGGGAACTTGAGGAGGAGCTTTATGCAGGAGGGGGACTTGAGGAGGAGCTTTGTGCAGGAGGGGAACTTGAGGAGCTTTGTGCAGGAGGGGTACTTGAGGAGGAGCTTTATGCAGGAGGGGTACTTGAGGAGGAGCTTTGTGCAGGAGGGGTACTTGAGGAGGAGCTTTGTGCAGTAGGGGAACTTGAGGAGGAGCTTTGTGCAGGAGGGGTACTTGAGGAGGAGCTTTGTGCAGGAGGGGAACTTGAGGAGGAGCTTTATTCAGGAGGGGAACTTGAGGAGGAGCTTTATGCAAGAGGGGAACTTGAGGAGGAGCTTTGTGCAGAAGGGGAACTTGAGGAGGAGCTTTGTGCAGGAGGGGAACTTGAGGAGGAGCTTTGTGCAGGAGGGGAACTTGAGGAGAAGCTTTGTGCAGGAGGGGAACTTGAGGAGGAGCTTTATGCAGGAGGGGAACTTGAGGAGGAGCTTTGTGCAGGAGGGGAACTTGAGGAGGAGCTTTGTGCAGGAGGGCAACTTCAGGAGAAGCTTTGTGCAGGAGGGGAACTTGAGGAGGAGCTTTGTGCAGGAGGGGTACTTGAGGAGGAGCTTTGTGCAGGAGGGGAACTTGAGGAGGAGCTTTATGCAGGAGGGGAACTTGAGGAGGAGCTTTGTGCAGGAGGGGAACTTGAGGAGGAGCTTTATGCAAGAGGGGAACTTGAGGAGGAGCTTTGTGCAGGAGGGGAACTTGAGGAGGAGCTTTGTGCAGGAGGGGAAATTGAGGAGGAGCTTTGTGCAGGAGGGGAACTTGAGGAGAAGCTTTGTGCAGGAGGGGAACTTGAGGAGAAGCTTTGTGCAGGAGGGGAACTTGAGGAGGAGCTTTGTGCAGGAGTGGAACTTGAGGAGGAGCTTTGTGCAGGAGGGGAACTTGAGGAGAAGCTTTGTGCCGGAGGAAAGAAGTCTCTGGGAACATAATTTCTACACAGCCAGAAGTCGTGTCCTCATTCTCTACACGGTATTGAATGAGGAATCCTTGGAAGCAAATAGTCTGCAGGAGTAGAGCAGAGGAGGAGCAACAGTCTGCATGGAGATGCTGAAGGAGAAACATAATATTTACAGATGCACATCATACCCTCTGGATGTAACTATGTGCTAATTGTGTATATTCTTTAACCACTTCAATACCGGGGGGCACTTAGACACCTTCCTGCCCAGATGGGGGCACTTAGACACCTTCCTGCCCAGATCATTTTTCAGCTTTCAGCGCTGTCGCACTTTGAATGACAATTGCGCAGTCATGCTACACTGTACCCAAATTAAATTTTTATTATTTTCCACAAATAGAGCTTTCTTTTGGTGTTATTTGATGACCTCTGGGATTTTTATTTTCTGCTAAACAAGTAAAAAACAGACAGAATATTTTGAAAAAAAATTTTTTTTGGGTTTCTGTTACAAAACTTTGTAAATAAGTACGTTTTCTCCTTCACTGATGGGCACTGATGGGGCTGCACTGACAGGCACTGTAAAGGCAGCACTGATGGGCACCGATGATGGGCACTAATATGCGGCACTGATGGGGCACTGATAGGCGGCACTGATGGGTCACTGATAGGCGGCACTGATGGGCACTATCCTGTTTCCCCGAAAATAAGACCTAGCGTGATTGTCGGTGATGGCTGCAATATAAGCCCTACCCCCCAAATAATCTCTATTTAAAGTCCTTGCAGGTCTTATTTTCAGGGTAGGGCTTATTTTTGGGGAAACAGGGTAGGGCTTATTTGGGGGGTAGGGCCTATATTGCAGCCATCACCGACAATCACGCTAGGTCTTATTTTTGGGGAAACAGGGTAATAGGTGGCACAGATGGGCACTGATAGGCAACACAGATGGGCACTGATAGGCGGCACAGATGGGCACTGATAGGCGGCACGGATGGGCATGAATGGGCACTGATAGGTGGCACTGTACACTAATATGCCAATCAGTGCCAAACAATAATGCCTGCCAATAATTGATGCCCATTGTGGGCCCTGATTGGCATCCATTGTGGGCACTAATTGGCATCCCTGGGGGTGTAGGGTGGCATAGCTGGTGGTGACTTGTGGTATCATCCCTGGTGGTCCTAGTGCGTCCATGGTGGTCCAGTGTGGGCATCCTGCGGGGGGCGGGGGGCTGTGCTGATAATCAATCAGCACAGACCACCCTATCAGAGGAGCAGCCAATCGGCTCTCCTCTACTCGCTTCTGACAGACGCTCTTCCTGTTTACACTGTGATCAGCCGTCATTGGACACGGCTGATCACGTGGTAAAGAGTCTCCGTCAGAGACTCTTTACCTAGATCGGCATTGCGGTGTGTCAGACTGACACCCCGCAACAACGTTCACCGCGATGTGTGCCCCTGGGTGGTGCGCAGCGGCTTGATATCCTGCTGGACGTCATATGACATCCGGTCAGGATATTGAAACTACTCTGCCACCATCATTTTGCTATATGGCGGGCGGCAAGTGGTTAAGATATGATGGCAATTAATCGATCTTATGGGCATCCCACATACCCTTTACCCATCCAAGTTGTACCCCCTCCCCTCCCCCCCAATAAAACAACAAAATCAGCAAAAGACCGTTCATTGTCTTTGCGAGTCATGTATGAAGTCTGGCAGCCGTGTGATTTGGTGGATTGTTTGTTACTAGCGGCAACTACATCGCTACACAAATATACAATTCCCCTTTAATTCCTGAAAGGACCATTAGATTAGATTAGATTAGATAGGTCCTCTTCATTTTTAATATATGAAGTTTCATTGTGAATACTCGTCGTCGCCGTTTCCAATTAAATCGCCATTCAGATAGAAGCATACGTTTGATTGTACACCTGCTCACATGATAAAAGTCGTGCAGATTTTCCCCATAACTCTTTTTTTTTTTTTTTTATCCTTTACAACATCTGTGAGACATAATTGTAATGAACTTCGGAATATTAATATTTTTTAATATGGTCGGTGTAACATTCAATATTTAAGCACATCATTAGAGTTTCAAAGTACTCTGAGTTTTTATTGAAGATGCTGACCAGCTGTTCCCATCATTACATCCGGAATCTTCCACCGGGACGGTGCTGGTAAGTCGCCGTGAATCTTTTTTGGTCGGTGCCAACTGTTCGCTGTCTGTTCCCAGTGCTCTGAGCATACGCATCAGAAAAAGCAGGAATCTGTTCAGAGCGTGACTCTAATTATGTCTTTTAAAATTGACAGCATCTTTATTTATGCAAAAAAAAAAAAAGATAATTGCTGCAGTTATGAATCCTGAATGACGCATAAAAAAGTGTACCTGTCATTAGAATCCGCACTTTATCTGATTCAATAGGAACTGTGAGATAACTGCCAAAGTCAATACAATTTGAGAAATAATAAGTCCCCCATTATTATTGCAGTCAATAATGACCCTTTTTGTTTGATTACACTCGTGGTTGGACAGGGGGGGGGGATATTAACACCAAGCAGCTGAACCCCCCCCCCCCCCCCTTTAGCTAGAAAGGCAGCAGCCAGGGGTATACACATGTTGCGGAAGAAATTATTACGGTGACCCCGCCCCTTATGATGTCACAGTCCCAGCATCCCATGGGACTGTGACGTCATATGGGGCGGAGTCACCGTGTGAGATCACCCAGTGACCCTATGTTATGCCTATATAAGTCGCCGCGCAACATGTCCCCGCATTACAGCGGGAGAGAGCGTCGTATCAAAAGAAGAAGAAGAAGAAGACCGGGCCAACGCTAGTAAAAGAGCTGGAAGAAGATAGTGGAGGAGCCCGGCAGAAGAACCGGAGAGCGGGAGAAGAGGCCGGAAAGTGGCGAGAAGTCGGAAGAAGACCCCTGGGCGGCGATGACGATGAAGGAGAAAGCCGAGCTCCACCGCTAGCAAAATAGCAGAAGATAGCGGAGGAGCCCTGTGAGAAGAACCTCGAAGTCAGAAGAAGACCCCCGGAGCTGCCTAATAAGCTGCTTTAAAAACCTGTGTAGTCTGGTTTTATTGACACTTTTTTTCCCCCAGGTGAATGGGTAGGGGTACGATGTACCCCATACTCATTCACATAGGGTGGGGGCCAGGATCTGGGGGCCCCCTTATAAAAAGGGGACTCCCAGATTCCGATAAGCCCCTCGTGCGCAGACTCCGACAACCACCAGCCAGGGTTGTCAGGAAGAGGCCTTTGTTCTCATCAACATGGGCACAAGGTGCTTTGGGGTGGGGGGCCGCAGGGTGACCCCCTTCCTCAAAGAAACCACCCCCCCATGTTAAGGGCACACGGTCTGGTACGGTTCAGGGGGGGGGGGGGCGCTCGCCCGTCCCCACCCCCTTTCCTGACCGGCCGGGCTGCGTGCTCGGATAAGGGTTTGGTATGGACTTTGGGGGGACCCTATGCCATTTTTTGGCATAGGGGTTACCCTTAAAACCCATACCAGGAGACGGGGCTCGTAAGGTGTCAATCTCGCCGATGGAGGCGGCGAGATTGACTTCCTTCTCTAGTCCTGTCGTACCTGAAGTCACGTTCAAATTTAATGGACTTTAGTCCATGTGTGGCAAGTCCGTTCTTTTGGAAAGTCCGGCGGGGCATAAGGCTAAGCACTGTGGACTGGGTGAAATGCGTTAGTAGGCATGGCCTGGGAAGAGCCGAGGCTAAGGAACATTTCCTTAGCCTCGGCTCTTCCCAGGCCATGCCTACTAATGCTGTTCCAACGGACCAAAAGCTATCAGAAGCTTTGACCTAGACCCATTGGTACCACGTTGGTACCAATGGGTCTAGGTCAAAGCTTCTGATCGTTTTTGGTCCGTTGGAACAGCATACAGAGGAACAGTTTTCTCGATAGGAAATGGTTCCGGTGGAAAGATTTGAAACATGTTCTATTTCTAGGTCCGTCAGAATTTTAGAAAGAAAAGGTCAGATTAAGCCCACACACAGAATGATTCTGTCTGACCTTTTCTGACGGAAAGTCCAGTCGTGTGTACAGGGCATTAGGCTTCCTGTGTGGTTCCTGCTGTGTGCTCTACGTCTGATTCTGTATACCAATCTTGGCTTGTTCTCTTGACTATCCCTGTCCTCTTGATACCTCGACCTAGGCGTGTTCTCCTGACCTTCCCTGTCTGCTCATTGCCCTGACCCTTGGCTTGTCCTCTGACTATCCCTTGTTGTCCTGGACTGCTGCTTCCTGTCTATCCCTCAGTAGCCAGCCATGAGTGCCAGCTAGGAGACCCTGGGGGTCGTGACCTGGAGTCAGCTGCAGCAAAGGCCATCCTCACCATCAGAGGCCCTGGTGAAAATCTGCTGGCTCTTAGCCCTTGTATACACGGTCGGAGATTCCGACGGAATGTGTCCAATCGGACCGTTTTGTCGGATATTCCGACTGTGTGTGGTCTACATTGGACTGTTTCCGTCGGAGTATCCGACGGACCAAGTTTTCCAACTTGTTGGTAAAATTTTCAGACAAAATGCTCCGATCGGACATACTCCGATCATGTGTAGAGAATTCCGATCGGACAAAGTGCCACGCATGCTCAGATCATATTCCTACACCAAAGCTATTGGCTACTAGCCTGAACGTAGTCCCGTCGTAACTAAATAACGTCATCACGTTACGTACGATCGGATTTTCCGACAACTTTGTCCAACCGTGTGTATGCAACACAAGTTTCGGATAAAATCTGACGGATTTTGTTGTCGGAATGTCTAGCGTGAACGTTGTCCCGTCGTAATGAAATAACGTCATCACGTCGGATTTTCCGACAACTTTGTCCGACCGTGTGTATGCAACAGTTTCAGACAAAATCCGATGGACAAAATCCGACGGATTTGGTTGTCGGAATCTCCGACCGTGTGTACAAGGGCTTAGACTCCGTGCCCTGGGGAATCCCGTGCTCTAGCTCCCAGTGTAATCCGTGTCAGTGCTCCAGTGGACCTGCTTTTCCTGAGCCACCCAGAGCTCCATCCGTAGCAGCCAGTTGAAGGGTCCACAACCTCAGCGGTGCACTCCTGACCCCAGCAGTGTGCATCTGTCACCTGGCCTCAGGTGACCTGACACCCCCCAAATAAAAGATGTGTCCAAGAGCCTTATTGTGAGAGCCAATCACAGCAGTCACATGATACAGAAGCCATGCCACCTCCCAGGCATTAAAATCCACTTAATGGGCCTTTAAAGGGAAACGGCTTGACTTCTGTATCCTGTGACTGCTGTGATTGGCTTTTAATGCAGTCACATGGTAAGGAGGCCACCCTCAACCTTCCAATCGCAAGCTGAGACCAAGAGCCTTAACGTGAAAACCAGTCACATGAAGCTACGCTGCCTCCCGTGTGTTAGAGTACACTTAAAGGGCCGTTGGTAAGCAGTGCGGCTTATGTATCATGTGACTGCTGTGATTGGCTCTCACGTTAAGGCTCTTGGTCACAGTAATTCTCCTATACTGAGAGTTAGAGCCCACTTATCATGGAAGAAAGCGTGCTGCTACAGTAGAGATCTGATGCTTCCTGTATTGCTCCTGTCACAGGCGGAGGTCATTTGGTATCACTCCGCCTGTATCCGGCAATATACAGAAAGCATCGGCTCTGCTTTCTCTAGTGCGGTCTCCATCCTTCACACTGATGCTCGGGGGATGGCGGATCAGGAAACCCTCGCACAGCTCTGCTCTCTCTCCTTGTGCAGGATAACCAATCTCGTCTCCGCCCCCTCGTGTAGTTATGCACAGGCAGCCTGTAGTGGGTGGGGCCTGCTGGGCCCTTGCCCCAGCTCTGCTCTCTCCTTATATAGGGTGACTGGTTTCCGCCCACTCATTGTTTTCTACAGGCAGCATGTACTGGGTGGGGTCTGCTGGGCCCATCCCACAGCTCTGCTCTCTCTCCTTGTGCAGGATAACCGATCTCGTCTCCGCCCCCTTGTGTAGTTATGCACAGGCAGCCTGAAGTGGGTGGGGCCTGCTGGTCTCCCTTGCCCCAGCTCTGCTCTCTCCTTATAGTGGTGGCAATTGATGGGCACAGTGGCTGCATTTGATGGCACAGTTGCTGCGTTTGATGGGCACAGTGGGAGCAATTGATGGGCACTGTGGCAGCAATTGGTGGGACACAGTGGCTGCGTTTGATGGCACAGTGGCTGCGTTTGATGGCACAGTGGTGGCAATTGATGGGCACAGTGGCTGCGTTTTATGGGGCGCAGTGGCTGCATTTGATGGCACAGTGGCTGCATTTTATGGGGCCCAGTGGCTGCATTTTATGGGGCACAGTGGCTGCCTTTGATGGCACAGTGGCAGCAATTGATGGGCACAGTGGCTGCATTTGATGGCACAGTGGCGGCAATTGATGGGCACAGTGGCAGCAATTGATGGGCATTGTTGCTGTGTTTGATGGGCACAGTTGTTGCTTTTGATGGGGCACAGTGGCTGTGTTTGATGAGCACAGTGGCTGCAATTGATGGGCACAATGGCTGCATTTTATGGGGCACAGTGGTTGCATTTGATGGCACAGAAGCGGCAATTGATGGGCACAGTGCCTGCATTTTATGGGGCCCAGTGGCTGCATTTTATGGGGCACAGTGGCTGCATTTTATGTCACAGTGGCGGCAATTGATGGGCACAGTGGCTGAATTTGATGGCACAGTGGCTGCTTTTGATGGGCACAGTGGCTACGTTTGATGGGCACAGTGGCTGCATTTTATGGGTCACAGTGGCTGTATTTGATGGGCACAGTGGCGGCAATTGATGGGCACAGTGGCTGCATTTGATGGCACAGTGGCTGCATTTGATGGGCACAGTGGGAGCAATTGATTGGGCACAGTGGCGGAAATTGATGGGCACTGTGGCAGCAATTGGTGGGACAGTGGCTGCGTTTGATGGCACAGTGGCGGCAATTGAAGGGCACAGTGGCTGCATTTTATGGGGCACAGTGGCTGCATTTGATGGCACAGTGGCTGCATTTTATGGGGCCCAGTGGCTGCATTTTATGGGGCACAGTGGCTGCCTTTGATGGGCACAGTGGCGGCAATTGATGGGCACAGTGGCGGCAATTGATGGCACAGGGGCGGCAACTGATGGGCACAGTGGTGGCAATTGATGGGGCACAGTGGCTGCGTTTGATGGGCACAGTGGCTGCGTTTGATGGGCACAGCGGCTGCAATTGATGGGGTTTTTTTTCAAAATTTTTCAGTTTGTTTGCGCCTCCCCCCGTAAAAAAAAAATTTGAGCACCGGCTGCCACTGGTGGCAACCCTACTCCCACAGTTCTGCTCTCGGCACAGGCTATGTACAGCACAGCGATGCCGTCATATATGGATTTGGACATGCATGTAGTGCACACAAAAGTCATTTTATATCCTTTGTGGCAAATAGAGAATTTATTTAAATGGAAGTTTTTTGCTTCCAGAGCTTTAATAAGGATTTACTTGGTAATGCCTGGCTTATTGTCAGATCCCCCTGTCATTAACAAGCCCCTGGTAAAGTAAATGGTGATAAGTGATGTTACAGATAAGACTGAGGACTGTGCATAGCAGTTTATCCAATACAACATTTGCAAGTGATAACACGGCCATAGTTCAGTAATGCGGCATGTAATTATGCCTGAGGAGTCGGGTTAAGTCTACGTGATGATCTGACAACCCGGCGATGATTGATTTTTCCTTGACACGTGACATGGAAATAAAATCCAGATTTTCACAGGTCTAAATTTAATGCGCCCGGCCTTAAGAGATTGAAAATGGAAATTCACAGAAGTTAAAAATAAAGGATATTGACACGTGAAGGGAAAACATCCATATTCATTTTTTTTTTTTTCCTGCTTGACACATTCTTGTTTAATGTAAATGTACAGTGCCTGGAAAAAGTATTCACACCCACATTTTTCACCACAATTTTCCACATTTTCTCATGTTACAACCAAAAACGTAAATGTATTTTATTGGGATTTTATGTGATAGACCAACACAAAGTGGCACATACCATATTTATCGGTGTATAACACGCACCTTTTTCCCCTTAAAATCATGAGTGAGTGTTATACGCCGATCCCCCGCTGACTGTGAGTGGAGAAGCCAAGCGCCGCTGAGATACCCATAGCCGAGTGTACTTGGCTAGGCTCGGCTCCTCTCGGCTCCACTCACAGCCTATGATGGACATAACACAGCGACTGGGCGTGACTGGGAGCGGAGCTGTGAGGAGCCGAGCCTAGTCGAGTACATTGGGCTATGTGTATCTCGGCGGCGCTCGGCTCCTCTCACAGTCCCATTGGATCTGTGTTATGTCCATCATAGTGCGGGACTGTGAGAGGAGCTGAGAGGAGCCGAACCTAGCCGAGTACATTGGGCTATGTGTATCTTGGCGGCGCTCATAGAGTGGGACTGGGCGGGACTGCGAGAGGAGCCGAGCCTAGCCGAGTACACCCGGCTTTGTGTACGTTGGCAGCGCTCGGCTCCTCTCGCAGAGATTGGTGCCAAATTTAACCACTTGAGACCCGCGCTATAGCCGAATGACGGCTACAGTGCGGATCTCCTTTTCCGGGACTACGTCTATTGACGTAGTCCCGTGCACGAGCGGCCTGCGCGCCCCCTGAGTGGCGCGCGCGCGGCGCGCTCTGTGATCGGCGAGTCTATGAGACTCGCCTGATCACCGATCCGTGCAAGGGGTCGATCCCGACCCCTTATCACGTGATCAGCTGTCAGCCAATGACAGCTGATCATGTGATATAACGGAGCCGGTAATCGGCTAGTATTCCTCCTCGCGCTGTCAGCGCGAGGAGAAAAAAAAAAGCCGATCACCGGCGGCCGTGATCGGGACATCAGTCCCGATCATGGCCAGCCCTGCTAGTGCCCACCTGCCCCCTGCCAGTGCCACATTAATAAAAAGTAAGTGCCCCCTGTCAGTGCCACCCAGCAGTGCCCATAGTGCCACCCAGCAGTGCCCACAGTGCCACCCAGCAGTGCCCACAGTGCCACCCAGCAGTGCCACCCAGCAGTGCCCACAGTGCCACCCAGCAGTGCCCACAATCTGCCTCAACAAAGGTGCTGCACCCCAGTGCCACATATCCGTGCCCATCAGTGTCATCTACCAGTGCCCAGCAGTGCCGCCCATCAGTGCCCAGCAGTGCCACCTATCAGAGCCACCTATCAGTGCCACCTATCAGTGCCCATCAGTCCCATCTATCAGTGGTACCTATCAGTGCCCATCCGTGCCACCCATCCGTGCCACTCATCTGTGCCCCCCATCCGTGCCATATTATCTGTGCCCATCTTTGCCCATCACACAAGGCTGCAATGACACCAGGCTGTAATGACACCAGGCTGCAATGACACCAGGCTGCAATGACACAAAGCTGCAATGACACCAGGCTGTAATGACACCAGGCTGCAATGACACCAGGCTGTAATGACACCAGGCTGTAATGACACAAGGCTGCAATGACACCAGGCTGTAATGACACCAGGCTGCAATGACACCAGGCTGCAATAACACAAGGCTGCAATGACACCAGGCTGTAATGACACCAGGCTGCAATGACACCAGGCTGTAATGACACCAGGCTGCAATGACACCAGGCTGCAATGACACAAGGCTGCAATGACACCAGGCTGTAATGACACCAGGCTGCAATGACACCAGGCTGTAATGACACCAGGCTGCAATGACACCAGGCTGCAATGACACCAGGCTGCAATGACACAAAGCTGCAATGAAACCAGGCTGTAATGGCACCAGGCTGCAATGACACCAGGCTGTAATGACACCAGGCTGCAATGACACCAGGATGTAATGACACCAGGCTGTAATGACACCAGGCTGCAATGACACAAGGCTGCAATGACACCAGGCTGCAATGACACAAGGCTGCAATGACACAAGGCTGCAATGACACCAGGCTGTAATGACACCAGGCTGCAATGACACCAGGCTGCAATGACACAAGGCTGCAATGACACCAGGCTGTAATGACACCAGGCTGCAATGACACCAGGCTGCAATGACACAAGGCTGCAATGACACCAGGCTGTAATGACACCAGGCTGCAATGACACAAGGCTGCAATGAAACCAGGCTGCAATGACACCAGGCTGTAATGACACCAGGCTGCAATGACACAAGGCTGCAATGACACCAGGCTGTAATGACACCAGGCTGCAATGACACAAGGCTGCAATGACACCAGGCTGTAATGACACCAGGCTGCAATGACACCAGGCTGCAATGACACAAGGCTGCAATGACACCAGGCTGTAATGACACCAGGCTGCAATGACACAAGGCTGCAATGAAACCAGGCTGCAATGACACCAGGCTGTAATGACATCAGGCTGCAATGACACCAGGCTGTAATGACACCA
The DNA here is from genome assembly GCF_037356315.1 of Lithobates pipiens. NCBI lineage: Eukaryota > Metazoa > Chordata > Amphibia > Anura > Ranidae > Lithobates > Lithobates pipiens. The sequence goes on from NW_027507873.1 coordinate 893,618, forward strand.
GGCTGCAATGACACAAAGCTGCAATGAAACCAGGCTGTAATGACACCAGGCTGCAATGACACAAGGCTGCAATGACACCAGGCTGTAATGACACCAGGCTGCAATGACACCAGGCTGTAATGACACCAGGCTGTAATGACACCAGGCTGCAATGACACAAGGCTACAATGACACCAGGCTGCAATGACACAAGGCTGCAATGACACCAGGCTGTAATGACACCAGGCTGCAATGACACCAGGTTGCAATGACACAAGGCTGCAATGACACCAGGCTGTAATGACACCAGGCTGCAATGACACAAGGCTGCAATGACACCAGGCTGTAATGACACCAGGCTGCAATGACACAAGGCTGCAATGACACCAGGCTGTAATGACACCAGGCTGCAATGACACCAGGCTGCAATGACACAAGGCTGCAATGACACCAGGCTGCAATGACACAAGGCTGCAATGAAACCAGGCTGCAATGACACCAGGCTGTAATGACACCAGGCTGTAATGACACCAGGCTGTAATGACACCAGGCTGTAATGACACCAGGCTGTAATGACATCAGGCTGCAATGACACCAGGCTGTAATGACACCAGGCTGCAAAGACACCAGGCTGCAAAGACACTGGGCAAGGCTGCAGATGGACAATGACAAGGCTGCATTGATAGGTATTTAAATGTAAGTTTTTTTCCTTAAACTCTCCTCCTAAAAAAAAAATTTCCCTAAAATTCTCTCCTAAACTTGGGGTGTGTGTTATACGCCGGCCTGTGTTATATGCCGATAAATATGGTAATTGTGAAGTGGAGGAAAATTGATAAATGTTTTTCAAAATTATTTACAAATAAATATGTGAAAAGTGGGGGGGGGGGGGTGTTGTGGAAATTTTTATTAATGTATGTTGTCAGATCTCCCCCAGTTTTGCTGTAACACGCTCATGACGTTGGTGGAAGACCATTGGCTGCGGAAACCTTCCCTTTGATACGGCAGATCTGTTTGCTCTTTTAGAGACGATCGTTTATACCTCGCCAAGGGACTGGCCGCTCCATGGCGACTCCATTAACACTCCAGGCAGGTGGATCTGCGTACATGGGAACCATAGCATAACCATACAAAAATGATGGTTCACTGAGCCATGACAGAGTACGGCTCGCGGCATTGGTAGCGGTGGGGGTGTGCACACGATCGTGTTCAGAGCCATGTAGTTAGTGTTCAAATTGCGAGTCACTTTTGTCTCACAGGATGCTGGCCGCATGGCTCTGCACACGACCGTCTGCACACGTCACTACTGTAATTCTATTTGAATATATAGATGTGTGTGATTGGTTCTTTTGAAGGAATACAAGTGTCCGATTGGCTGATTCTGTTCCCTTTGTTTTTTTAATGTTTACAGTATAAATAAAAGTAGTAGAGCATTCTACGGGAGGATTCTGCTATGATACCAGCGTCTGTCTGTGTTACTTGGAGACATACAAGCGCACTTTTCCCGGCATTATATAAGAGAGTATTTGTGGTTTTAAGCGCAAAGAAATTATTTGCTTATAGGAGAGGCTTAAAATTTCCAGGACAGGGGGAGGGGCATTTGTATTCAGCCGCCGCCCCCCCTCCCCTTTACTCTGATACCCCTAATGTCCTGTACTCACGGTCGGACTTTCCGACAGAAAATGTGCGATCGGAGCGCATTGTCGGAAATTCCGACCGTGCGTGGGCTCCACCTGACTTTTTCCATCGGAATTTCCGACACACAAAGTTTGAGATCCTTATCTAAAAATTTCCGACAACAAAATCCGATCGCGTAAATTCCGATCGCGTGTAGACGATTCCGACGCACAAAGTGCCACGCATGCTCAGAATAAATTACGGGGCGGAAGCTATTGGCTACTGGCTATTGAACTTCCTCGTTACAGTCCCGTCGTACGTGTTGTACGTCACCGCGCTCTTGACGATCGGAATTTCCGACAACCCGTGTGTATGCAAGACAAGTTTGAGCCAACATCCGCCGGAAAAAAAATCAGATGGATTTTGTTGTCGGAATGTCCGATCGTGTGTACAGGGCATAAGGGATCTTTCACATGGGGCAGTCCGCCCAGCGGAGGGAACGATCCACTGATCCCCCCCCCCTCCGAGCAGGCGGATGGACCTGTCAGAGCCCCTCTCTCCTCTATGGGGACATCCGATCCGGTCCTCCAGACGGATGGATTTTTTACGGACGGGATTGGATCGGATATCGGTGGATGTCACCACTGACAATCACCGTTCCATAGAGGTGAATGGAGTGTCTGATCAAGTCCGCCTGAAATACTGACGGAGCTGATCGGAAAGCCCATGTGAAAAAGGGTCTTACAGAAATCTAGTGGAACCAATTGCCTTCAGAAGTCACCTAATTAGTAAACAGAGTCCACCTGTGTGTCATTTTATCTCAGTATAAATACAGCTGTTCTGTGAATCCCTCAGAGGTTTGTTAGAGAACCTTAGTGTGAAAGTGAAATTTTCAACATTTTGTCACGTTACAACCAAAAACTTAAATGAATTTTATTGGGATTGTATGTGATAGACCAACACAAAGTGGCACATAATTGTGAAGTGGAAGGAAAATGATAAATGCATTTCAAAATTGTTTACAAATAAATATGTAAAAAGTGTGGGGGGGGCATTTGTATTCAGCCCCCTTTACTTTGACACCCCTAACTAAAATCTAGTGGAGCCAATTGCCCCCAGAAGTCATCTAATTAGTAAATAGAGCCTACCTGTGTGTCATTTCATCTCAGTATAAATACAGCTGTTCTGTGAAGCCCTCATAGGTTTGTTAGGGAACCTTAGTGAACAAACAGCGTCATGAAGTCCAAGGAACACACCTAGTAAAAAAAAAAAATATTGCTTTTTTTTTGCGGTACAACCCCAATTGTCAGTTAAAGTGACGCAGTGCCGCAAAAAAGTGCTCTGGTCAGGAAGGGGGTAAAATCTTCTGGGGCTGAAGTGGTTAAACTGGCCGCTCTGTATGTAGCTTCTGACAGGCTGCACAAGGAGCCCCCGTATCTCCAGGACCATAGGGAGTAGGTGCCCCAAATTTTGACCAGTGGTGGGGTAGGACTTAAGCTACCTACCCCCAAGGTCACGGAGCTACGGCCATCAAAGCTCGATGGTTTTTTTTGTTTTGTTTTTATTTTTTTGTTCATGCCTCCCCCTCACTGCACATCCCCGGCATGAAGTATAAAAATGTCATGATATATTTTCTTAAAATATATATTTTGGAGGTTTTAAGTCCATTTCAAGCCAACAATGTGGAATAAAAAAAAAAAAAAAAGGTTTAGCAGTGAAAGGATTAAAAATATAAATGAAATGCACAAAACCTACAATTTTATCTGAGTGCCACTCGAAATATTCTTTTATTTTATTCTGTGTCATTAAAATTTTCTTCTATTCTATTGTTTTCATTATTACTATCATTATTATTATTTTTATTATTATTATTATTATCTTCCAGCATTTCTCCTTAACCTGAAGGTCAACCAGGTCTCCACCTTGAAGCATTTAAACCCAAGGACGTGTGAATAAATGTTCTCTTGTCGTTAGTTGATCGGATTGGCGGTAAAACCTAAAACAGAGTTATGCAAAAGTTGCAAGACGTTAAACATGACCGTGCGCTTTATCTCCAATACTGAAATGTTCATTTTTTTTCCATGTTCCAGCTAATATGAAGTTGTTTCCAGTAGCAGCTTCTCTGGGAGCAATTCTGACCCTCCATCACATTAATTCCGCGTGATCCGTTGGTCGCTTTGCAATAGACAATCGCACAGCGGCGACGTGAAGGGATTGCCTGTCACATAGCATTCAATATTTTCAGGGCACAAATGCTGGAATTAAAATGTAACAACTTCTGAAAAACCTCAATAACAATATTTAAACAAAAAAAAAAATGTAACAACTTTTGAAAAACCTCAATAACAATATTTAAACAAAAAAAAATAAATGTAACAACTTTTGAAAAACCTCAATAACAATATTGAAACAAAAAAATGTAACATCTTTGTTTCCTGCTACATTACCGAAAGTTGGACTTTTTACCAATGTAATGGATACTCTATGGGATTTTTTTTTTTCTTTTCTTTACCAAACGTGACCCAAGTAGACTGAATGAACATTGAAATACTTTGATACTCAATTTATTGGGCCTGATTTTATAAAAAAAAAGGAATATGGGGTTTGGCTTTTTTCCAGAATCATACTTACATAGGTGGATGCAGTATCGGTCTGATGCTGCATCTGTCCCCCACCAGCTCTAATACTTGGGACCGTCTTTAAAGTGGTTATAAACTCTTACAACACACTTTGACCTATGGGTAAGCCTAGATTAAGGCTTACCTGTAGGTCCAAGAAATATCTCCTAAATCTACACAGTTTAGGAGATATTTGCCGAAAGACAGGCACCGCTGTCTACGGCGCATGCGCCATAGACAGCGGCACGCAGGCGCACTGAGCACGGCACCCGTCAACGGCGATATGCCGCGCGTGGCGGCTCCCGTGCGCATGCGCGGGAGTGACGTCATCACGGCTTCGCCGAATGACAGCGGCGGAGCAGAGAGACCCACCGAGAAGATGGATGCGCCGGACTACAGGGGACAGCGGTGACTTCGCTGGCTCCTGTATCAGGTAAGTGACACATAATGGACTACTATGTGATGCATAGTAGTCCATTATGCTTTACCTTTGCAGGGAATGAAAGAGGAAGTAAACTCATCAGGGTTTACTTCCTCTTTAATATTGATTGGACCCTGGGCAAACTTTTTTTTTTTTTTTTTTTAAATTGTATTTTTATTGAAAATAGAAAGATAACAAGAATACAGTATCTTACACTTGTACAAGTGTTCATAGAAACAGTAAGTTTGACATATGAGACAAATCAAAAACAAGAAGGAAAAGGAGGGGGGGGGGGGAGAAGGAGGGTGGGGCATAATAGTTCAGCATATTTATTATGTCTTCAAAAGATTATCAGTTATTTGCAGTACAGATCCGTAAATGCCACTTTCAAATAACCAAGTCTCAGTGAGCCGGGGGCGTGGGAATGCCTTCCTTTCAGAATTATGTGACATGGTTTGGTCGATTAATTTGAGCATTTAAACTCATCATAAGAGGGCGTGGAGTAGTAATCTGAATTACGCAGCAGTATTCAGTTTGGAGCGGTTCCACAGATCCCAAATCTTGGAGAACTGGGGCATAGTATCGTGGACTATGGCTGTAAGCTTTTCCATACGGCTGATATGTTCTAAGTTCTGCAAAACCTGGGTGAGATCGGGCGGAATATGAGATAACCACCGAGTAGGGATGGCTCTTTTAGCCGCTAGTAAAATGAAGGTGGCGAGCTTCTGAGCATGTTTAGAAAGTCCAGGAATCGGTAACCCTAATAGGAAGTACAGAGGATCTAGTGGGAGGGAAATCTCAAACAAGTCTTGGATGAAAGACTGTATTGTCAGCCAGAATGGGCTAATCAGTGGGCATTCCCAAAAAATATGAAAATGAGAACCTGTATCTCCTCGGCATCTCCAACAGACCGCAGGGGCCGTGGGGTCATATTTATGTAGAATTTCAGGCGTTCTATACCAGAAAAGCAATATCTTATAAGCTGTTTCCTTCTGTTCTACACAACGCGATGTTTGAGAGACAGCTGCCCATATTCTCTGCCACTGTGGGAGCAATATGGGATGTTTTAGCATTTGCGACCACTTCCGCATGGGCAAACTTTTTTTGGCCCTCACAAATCAACTTATAAACTATTTCCAGGCAGTGGGGGCTCAAGGGGCAGCTGCTTTGGGCCCCACAACAATGACTGGGCCAGGGGCAGCTGCCCCTTTCGCTTTGCTTTAAAGACAGCCCTGTTAATACTGAGAACCGAGCGATTAAAGACCGCCGATCGCTCGGTTATCAGTGCTTCATGAGCAGAGAACCAGTGACTCTGCTCTGCCCTCCTTACTGGAGTGCTGGGCTGTGGAGGGGGCGGCTCAGGCTCTCAGCGGCTCGCTGAGAGGCTGAGCCAGGTGCCGATCCAGGCATGTGGGTGAATCCGACTTCATTGTCACTCTCTGTGATGTCAGCCGACAGGGGGCTTGCTGACCGCTAGAGCTGCATGATTCTGGCCAAAATGAGAATCGCAATTTTTTGTGTTTGGCTGAAGCCATTTATTATCAATCAACTGTGTTTACTCTAAATCGTAATGACAACAGAAACTGCCCAAATAACCCTGATCAAAAGTTTACATACCCCAATACCATATATTGCCCTCTTTAACATCAATGACAGCTTGAAGTCTTTGGTGGTATTTGTGGACGAGGCTCTTTATCTTCTCAGATGGTAAAGCTGCCCATTCCTCTTGACAAAAAGCCTCCAGTTGCTGTAAATTCTCGGGCTGTCTTCCATGAACGGCACGTTTTGAGATCTCCCCAGAGGGGCTCAATGATATTGAGGTCAGCAGACTGAGATGAACACTCCAGAACCTTCACTTTATTCTGCTGTAGCCAATGACAGGTGGACTTGGCCTTGTGTTTTGGATCATTGTCATGTTGGAATGTCCAAGTAGGTCCCATGTGCAGCTTCCTGGCTGATGAATGCAAATGTTCCTCCAGTATTTTTTGATAACATACTGCTTTCATCTTGCCATCAATTTTGACCAAATTTCCTGTGACTTTGTAGCTCACACATCCCCAAAACATCAGTGATCCACCTCCGTGTTTCACGGTAGGGATGGTGGACCTTTCATCATAGGACTTGTTGACTTCTCTCCAAATGTAGCGTTTATGGTTGTGGCCAAAAAGCTCAATATTGGTCTCATTGCTCCAAATGACTTTGTGCCAGAAGGCTTGAGACTTGTCTCTGTGCTGTTTGGCGTATTGTAAGTGGGATACTTTGTGGCATTTGCGTAGTAATGGCTTTCTTCTGGAGACTCGACCATGCAGCCCATCTTTCTTCAAGTGCCTCCTTATTGTGCATCTTGAAACAACCACACCACATGTTTTTAGAGAGTCCTGTATTTCACCTGAAGTTATTTGTGGGGTTTTTTCTTTGCATCAAGAACAATTTTCCTGGCAGTTTGGCTGAAATTTTAGTTGGTCTACCTGACCGTGGTTTGGTTTCAACAGAACCCCTAATTTTCCACTTCTTGATTAGAGTTTGAACACTGCTGATTGGCATTCTTAATTCCTTGGACCTCTTTTTATATCCCTTTCCTGTTTTATACAGTTCAACTATCTTTTCCCTGCAGATCCTTTGACAATTCTTTTGCTTTCCCCATGACTCAGAATCCAGAAACGTCTGTGCAGGACTGGATGAAAGATGCAAGGGTCTGTCAGGAGTCCAGAAACTCATTGACCTTTTATACACACACACTCTTTACAAGCAAACAGATCACAGGTGAGGATGGTGACCTTTTATAGCCATTCAAACCCTTTTGTGTCAACTTGTGTGCATAGTATCAGGCCAAAATCACCGGGGTATGTCAACTTTTGATCAGGGTCATTTGGGTAGTTTCTGTTGTCATTATGATTTAAAAAAGAGTAAAAACATTAGATTGATAATAAATGGCTTCAGCCAAACACTAACCATGAGCGAAAGAAACATTTTTGTGTTATCATTCATATTCTCTGAAAAATGGCCACGAAATCATACATTCTGCCAGGGTATGTCAACTTATGAGCACAACTGTATGCATTTATTATATGCTAATGTAGTTCTATATGGTTGAAAAGTCTTCTGCAACATTTTTTTTTCTAAATGTCATTTTTTTTTCTATTTATAGTGATACTGTCTACAGTAATTCAAAAACCCCCCTGAAGAAGCAGTTTCATGGTGAAACATGTTGAGCAGAAATCACTGTACTGTAAACCTGGACAACATGTGACTTATGTGGACTCTATTTAGAGCTGTATTTATACTGAGATTAAATGACACACAGGTGGACTCTATTTACTAAATAGGTGTCTTCTGAAGGCAATTGGTTCCACCAGATTTTAGTTAGGGGTATCAGAGTAAAGGGGGCTAAATACAAATCCCCCCCCCACACTTTCACATATTTATTTGTGAAAAAAAAAATTGAAAATCATTTATCATTTTCCTTCCACTTCACAATTATGTGCCACTTTGTGTTGGTCTATCACAGGGATATGCAATTAGCAGACCTCCAGCTGTTTCAGAACTACAAATCCCATGAGGCATAGTAAGACTCTGACAGCCACAAGCATGACACCCAGAGACAGAGGCATGATGGGACTTGTAGTTTTGCAACAGCTGGAGGTCTGCTAATTGCATATCCCTGGTCTATCACATAAAATCCCAATAAAATTCATTCATGTTTTTGGCTATAACATGACAAAAATTTGGAAAATTTCAAGGGGTGTGAATACTTTTTCAAGGTACTTTACGGAAGGTGTCCTATGAATGGTGATGTACCCTTAAAGAGGAATAAAAAAAATAAATAATAATAATTAAAAGTCAGCAGCTACAAATACTGCAGTTGCTGACCTTTAATAATCGGAAACTTACCTGTCCCAGGGTCCAGCGATAGAAAAAAGGGGAACCACTGCTCCAAGATAGCCCTCCAGGGCAAGTGCTCTCCCTCCTATCGGTGAGCCCCAGGTGCTGGCTGATACACACACAATAAGCAGGTAGGCAGGACAAAACTCTGGATGGCCGCACACCGTAAAAAGACTTAAAATCCTGTATTTTATTGAAAATCGTAGGTCACATCACATCAAATAGTCCACAACAAAGGAAAAGGGTGCCAAAAATCTGACACGTTTCGCACTGGAATCAGTGCTTACTCATAGCTCCGCTCAGCTATGAGTAAGCACTGATTCCAGTTGCGAAACGCGTCAGTTTTGCACCCTTTTCCTTTGCTGTGGACTATTTGACGTGATGGGACCTACGATTTTCAATAAAATACAGGATTTTAAGTCTTTTTCCGGTGTGCGGCCATCCAGAGTTTTGTCCTGCCTACCTGCCCAGGATCCAGCGATGCGGGATGAATGAAGCCCCACTCGTCGCCCCCCCCCTCCGCTTGGCGGCGCCGGCATCCTAACTGTGGGCACCCGGCTGTGGCTTCACAGCCGGGCACCCGCGGCGCATTCACGCGCCGTGATTGGCCCCCCCCGCATTCATCTGGGACCTGTCATATGTCCCAGATGACTGGCAGCATGGAGGGGGCAGAGCTGAGCCCTTCCTGCACCGAGGGGAAGTGATGACAAGAGCCCAAGCACCAGGGCCATCTTTAATATTGATTGGACCCCGGGCAAAAAAAATTTTGGGGGCCCCCTCCCATGCAATTTCACTCTCCACCTGCTCTGAGACATACAATAAATATAAGCTGGACTTAAAATCAGGCAGCAATTGTGATTGGTTGTCAGAGGTTACAGCATATCATTACTGCTTACTGACTGGTTGCTAGAGGTTACAGCACACATTACGGCTCACTGATTAGTTGCTAGAGGTTACAGCAAATTATTTATGCTTGTTAATTAGTTGCTAGAGATTACTGTACAGTAATACTGCTCACTGATTGCTAGAGGTTACAGCACATCATCTCCTCACTGCAGGGGAGCATGATATACATATGAATGCTACCTTTATTTACACATCACTGCAGCTGGCCACAGCTATTTGCTTAGTAATGCCGCTGCTATTTACATATGAATGCCAGTTATTTACGTGTCAACACAGGGTCTGCTGGTGAGTCATCTGTACACAACAGGGCTAAAACTTCAAGGGACAAGGAAATTTAAACTGGGATAGTTGGCAAGTATGAGGCAGCTACTTTGGGCCCCACAACAATGACAGGGCCCAGGGCAGCTGCCCCTTTTGCCCTGCCTTAAAGACGGCCCTGCCAAGCACTGAAGGAGGCAGACTACGAAGGAACCCCTCGCAACATGAATTTAGAGGTGAGTTAAAAAGAAAAAACAAAATTCGAATATTTTTATTTGTTATTTTTTTTAGGAATTTTGGTGATTTTATTTTTTTTTTTTTTTTTATGTGCAACACCACTTTAAACTCCTGTTAGCAATGATTTTTATAATAATGTGAAATTAAAACAAAAAAAAAAACATAAAACTTAAGCATTTTAGTTAACTCCAACACGCCGCATTTATCTCCAGCTAAACTCATTGCAGGAGGCAGCCTACAAAACGTCTTGAAATTAAAAAAAATAAAAATAAAAATAGGACATCAGACAATTAGGAGTTGAGCTGTACAGTAAAGTTGTTGGTGTAATTATTATTGAAGCGAACGCATCTCGGCGCAAATTCGAACGGCAATAAATACTCAGACTTGATCAGTGAAATGTAATTAGCAAACCATTAAAAAAAAAAAAAAAAAAACAGAAGTGGTGGCTAAATGATCTCCAAAGGCAAGATTATAAATCTATTTTATATCGAGTCGGAGATAAGTGTTATTTTTTTTTTTTCTTTTTTTTTTAAATACTCCGAGGAGTTGAGCTACCAGACAACCTAAAAAGCATTGCAAAGTGTAGACAGCATAATGCATTTGGCCTGAATACAGAAAAATTACGATTTTCGGGGTTAATTTGCCAAGTGAGCGAGCTTTGGGAACAAGCATTGAGTTTCTCCTCCGAAACTCTGAGTGGCGCGTCTGGGAGACAGATAAAGAGTTTTATAGATTTTTATCATCATTTTTATTTATTTATCTTTTATTTTTTATTTTTGCCTTACAAGATTGCTATAGATCCGTCTGTCTGTTTAAGAGGGAAGTGATGCTTTCTCGAGATGGCGGACACGAAAAAAAAAAAAAAAAAGAAAAAAGTCCTAATTACATTTGGTCCTCGTAATAAAATTTATTGGGCTTAATTTGGTTATCAAGCTTTTCCTTGATTGAAAACTGACTTTATTTTGAATTGGGAGCAAAAGCAGAAGACGTGACCTTGTTTGTATATTTGCCTGAAAGTTTTTTTATGGCCGACTGGCCTAATTCGCTTTTAATGGCGCTTCCGTAGAAAATGGGCGCGTGAATTTCATTAGCAGGATGGAGAGGCGCTATTTGGGATTATTATGATTGATTTTTCTCTACATTAAATATGCGATTGAATGTAATCATTTAGAGGTGGTGATAGAATTTAAAAATAAAGTGTGCTGGTGGAAGCTGTGCTCCAAAAAAAAAAAAAAAAAGCAAGGGTATGGTAAAGGAGGAAAGGACTAGTCACCAGTATTGCCTGCGGTCTCCCTGTAACTGGTCTTTCACCCCCATTACTGACTTACCATGTTCTGCATCTGCCCTGTCTCGGTGTAGAGGCGGCCATCTTGGTAGAAGCAGGGCTTTGCTTCCTTCTGTTAGCCCTTGTACACACGGTCAGGGGCGTAACTATAGGGGGTGCAGCAGTCGCGACCGCAACTGGGCCCTGTGATGCAGGGGGCCCATGCAGCCCCTTCTACATATGGCCGGCAGCAGCATAGGCAGCTAGCACACACTATTACATACCCCCTCCATATCCCCCTGGGGACAGGGACCCCCATCTCCCCTGGGGACAGGGGCCCCTTCTCACCTGGGGGCAGTAACTTCATCTGCCCTGGAGAAAAGGACCTCAACTCTTCTGGGGACGGGGTCAGGGGCGTAACTATAGGGGGTGCAGCAGTCGTGACCGCAACTGGGCCCTGTGATGCAGGGGGCCCATGCAGCCCCCTCTACATATGGCTGGCAGCAGCATAGGCAGCTAGCACACACTATTACATACCCCCTCCATATCCCCCTGGGGACAGGGACCCCTTCTCACGTGGGGACAGGGACCCCCATCTCCCCTGGGGACAGGGGCCCCTTCTCACCTGGGGGCAGTAACTTCATCTGCCCTGGAGAAAAGGACCTCAACTCTTCTGGGGACGGGGTCAGGGGCGTAACTATAGGGGGTGCAGCAGTCGTGACCGCAACTGGGCCCTGTGATGCAGGGGGCCCATGCAGCCCCCTCTACATATGGCCGGCAGCAGCATAGGCAGCTAGCACACACTATTACATACCCCCTCCATATCCCCCTGGGGACAGGGACCCCTTCTCACGTGGGGACAGGGACCCCCATCTCCCCTGGGGACAGGGACCCCTTCTCACCTGGGGGCAGTAACTTCATCTGTCCTGGAGAAAAGGACCTCATCTCTTCTGGGGACAGGGTCAGGGACGTAACTATAGGGGGTGCAGCAGTCGCGACCGCAACTGGGCCCTGTGATGCAGGGGGCCCATGCAGCCCCCTCTACATATGGCCGGCAGCAGCATAGGCAGCTAGCACACACTATTACATACCCCCTCCATATCCCCCTGGGGACAGGGATCCCTTCTCACGTGGGGACAGGGACCCCTTCTCACCTGGGGGCAGTAACTTCTTCTGCCCTGGAGAAAAGGACCTCATCTCTTCTGGGGACGGGGACCCCATCCTGCCTATGAACAGTCCCCCAATGGGGCACCTAAAAAGGTAAAAAAAAATAAAAACTACTGATACCAGTGGTGGAACTACAGGGCTCACAAAGGTCATACCTGTGACCACGCCCTGGAGTTCCACCGCTGGACTCGGAGGGAAGGGCCCTGGCTGGGGTTCAGGGGGGCCCTTCATGGTTTCTTGCATCGGGGCACTTAGGTTCTAGTTACGCCACTGCACACGGTCGGACATTCCAACGGAAAATATCCGTTCGGACCATGTTGTCGGATAATCCGACCGTGTGTGGGCTCCATCGGACTGTTTCTGTTGGAATATCCCACGGACAACATTTTAGAGCTGGGTTGTAAAACTTTCCGACAACATGATCCGATCGGACTTTGTCCGATTGTGTGTAGAGAATTCCGATCGGACAAAGTGCCACACATGCTCAGATCAAATTCCTAGACCAAATCTATTGGCTACTAGCCTGAACGTAGTCCCGTCGTAACTAAATAACGTCATCACGTTACGTACGATCGGATTTTCCGACAACTTTGTCCAACCGTGTGTATGCAACACAAGTTTCGGATAAAATCTGACGGATTTTGTTGTCGGAATGTCCGACCGTGTGTACAAGGGCTTAGAGTTGCCCCCAATGACTGATGACTAGTGATCTAGTTGGGGTGGAGCACAGAATCCATAGAATGGAATAAAGAAGAATTCCAGGTATGGATATTTTTTACATAGTTACATTGGTCTACTGTACTGCTCAGTTTTCCCCTTGCTGTAGAGGAAGCTGTACCTGAGGACCTGCATAGGAAGGATCTCCTTTTGTGGCTTAATTAAGACTTCTAGGGATGGATATTTTTACCATAGTTTCATTGGTCTACTGTACTGATCACTTTTCTCCTTGCTGTACAGGAAGCTGTACCTGAGGACCTGCATAGGAAGGATCTCCTTGCTGTGGCTTAATTAAGACTTCTAGGTATAGATATTTTTACCATAGTTACATTGGTAAACTGTACTGCTCACTTTCCCCCTTGCTGTAGAGGAAGCTGTACCTGAGGACCTGCATAGGAAGGATCTCATTGCTGTGGCTTAATTAAGACTTCTAGGTATGGATATTTTTAACATAATTACATTGGTCTACTGTACTGATCACTTTTCTCCTTGCTGTAGAGGAAGCTGTACCTGAAGACCTGTATAGGAAGGATCTCATTGCTGTGGCTTAATTAAGACTTCTAGGTATGGATATTTTTACCATAGTTACATTGGTAAACTGTACTGCTCACTTTCCCCCTTGCTGTAGAGGAAGCTGTACCTGAGGACCTGCATAGGACGGATCTGCTTGCTGTGGCTTAAATAAGACTTCTAGGGATGGCTTTTAAAATACAATTAGATTGGTCTACTCTACTGCTCACTGTTCTCCTTGCTGGAGAGGAAGCTGTACCTAAGGACCTGAAGAGGAAGGATCTCCTTGCTTTTAACTTCAAGGAGACTTCTAGGGATGGATATATTTACATAGTTACATTGGTCATCTGTGCTGCTCGCTGTTCTCCTTGCTGGAGTAAAGCTGTACCTGAAGATCTGCAGATGAAGGATCCCCTTGCTTTGGCTTAACCACCTTCAGACCGGACCATTTTGCTGGTAAATGACCAGAGGTCTTTTTACAATTTGGCACTGCGCTGCTTTAACTGGTAATTGCGCGGTCATACAATGTTGTACCCAAACAAAATTTGCGTCCTTTTCTTCCCACAAATAGAGCTTTCTTTTGATGGTATTTGATTGCCTCTGCGATTTTTATTTTTTGCGATATAAACGTAAAAAGACCGCAAATTTTGAAAAAAAATGATATTTTCTACTTTTTGTTATTAGAAAAATCCAATAAACTCAATTTTAGTCATACATTTAGGCCAAAATGTATTCAGCCACATGTCTTTGGTAAAAAAAAAGTCAATAATTGTATATTTATTGGTTTGCGCAAAAGTTGTCACATCTACAAACTAAGGTACGTTTTCTGGAATTTATGCAGCTTTTAGTTTACGACTGCCTATCTCATTTCTTGAGGTGCTAAAATGGCAGGGCAGTACAAAACCCCCCCAAATGACCCCATTTTGGAAAGTAGACACCCTAAGGAAATTGATAAGTGGCATGTTAAGCCCATTGAATATTTTATTTTTTTGCCTCAAGCGATTGAATAATGACAAAAAATATATATTTTTTTTTTTTACACAAAGTTGTCACTAAATGATATATTGCTCACACATGCTATGGGCATATGTGAAATGACACCCCAAAATAAATTCTGCTGCTTCTCCTGAGTACGGGGATACCACATATGTGGGACTTTTTGGGAGCCTAGCCGCGTACGGGGCCCCGAAAACCAAGCACCGCCTTCAGGCTTTCTAAGGGCGTAAATTTTTGATTTCACTTCTCACTACCTATTACAGTTTTGAAGGCCATAAAATGCCAAGATGGCACAAAACCCCCACAAATGACCCAATTTTAGAAAGTAGACACCCCAAGCTATTTGCTGAGAGGCATTTTGAGTCCATGGAATATTTTATATTTTGCCACAAGTTGCGGGAAAATTACAAACTTTAATTTTTTTTTATTTTTTTTTCACAAAGTTGTCACTAAATGATATATTGCTCACACATGCTATGGGCATATGTGAAATGACACCCCAAAATAAATTCTGCTGCTTCTCCTGAGTACGGGGATACCACATATGTGGGACTTTTTGGGAGCCTAGCCACGTACGGGGCCCCGAAAACCAAGCACCGCCTTCAGGCTTTCTAAGGGCGTTACAGTTTTGAAGGCCATAAAATGCCAAGATGGCACAAACCCCCCCCAAATGACCCTATTTTGGAAAGTAGACACCCCTAAATTTAGGGGTACACTAGTGAGACTAGGTAATAAATGGCGGGTGCCCTGAAACTATAAAAAAAATAACTAACCAACCAGCGTCACCTGTAACAGTTATATGGTGATCACTGGTGAAAGGGTTAACTAGGGGGCAATCAGGGGGCTTTATGCGGTAGTATATGGGGGTCCCTGGCGCTATAAAAAGCTGCGGCGAACCTAAATACCTACCTGCCTAACTAGCGTCACCTGTGACACTAATACAGTGATCAGAAAAACAATCGCTTATTAGGCTGGGTTCACACTGGAGCGATGCGGGAACGCCACGAATGCGCGGCAGGTTCCGGCATCACATGCCTCCCGGCGGCAGTTCACACTGCCCTATGCGAACTGCTGGGAGTGTCAGTGAAATGTTAATGACACCCCCAGATCAGTTCGCATATCGCAGTGCGATCTGCAAACTCGGATCGCATGGTGTGAACACCCATGCGATCCGATTCTGCTGCGGACCAAAAAAAGGGTCCCGTGCGAGTTTGCGGCGGGTGCGGCGGGTGCGACACGAATTCAGCCATACTATCTGTATGGCTGAACTCGAATCGCACAGAGATCGGATGTGATTTGCACTGCAGTGCGGTGCGAATCACATCCGTTCTCATAAACCGCTGCAATGTGAACCCAGCCTTAGTGACACTGGCGACGGGGGGTGATCACGGGGTTAAACCTTTATTGGGGGGGTTAGGGGGGTACCTTAGAACTAAAGGGGGCTAACCCTAACTGCCCTAACAGTTATTACAGTCACAAATGACACCCGCCGGGTGATCAGGGGGTTAAACCTTTATTAGGTAATAAATGGCGGGTGCCCTGAAACTATAAAAAAATAACTAACCAACCAGCGTCACCTGTAACAGTTATATGGTGATCACTGGTGAAAGGGTTAACTAGGGGGCAATCAGGGGGCTTTATGCGGTAGTATATGGGGGTCCCTGGCGCTATAAAAAGCTGCGGCGAACCTAAATACCTACCTGCCTAACTAGCGTCACCTGTGACACTAATACAGCGATCAGAAAAATGATCGCTTATTAGGCTGGGTTCACACTGGAGCGATGCGGGAACGCCATGAATCCGCGGCGGGTTCCCGCATCGCATGCCTCCCGGCGGCAGTTCACACTGCCCTATGCGAACTGCTGGGAGTGTCAGTGAAATGTTAATGACACCCCCAGATCAGTTCGCATATCGCAGTGCGATCTGCAAACTCGGATCGCATGGTGTGAACACCCATGCGATCCGATTCTGCTGCGGGCCAAAAAAAGGGTCCCGTGCGAATTTGCGGCGGGTGCGGCGGGTGCGGCGGGTGCGACACGAATTCAGCCATACTATCTGTATGGCTGAACTCGAATCGAACAGAGATCGGATGTGATTTGCACTGCAGTGCGGTGCGAATCACATTCGTTCTCATAAACCGCTGCAATGTGAACCCAGCCTTAGTGACACTGCCGAGGGGGGTGATCACGGGGGTTAAACCTTTATTGGGGGGGTTAGGGGGGCACATTAGAACTAAAGGGGGCTAACCCTAACTGCCCTAACAGTTATTACAGTCACAAATGACACCAATGCAAAAAAAAAAAAGCAATTGGTGTCACTGTGACTGGGGGGGCAGGGGTAATTGGGGGGTGATCGAGGGGTAAAGGGGGGATGTGAGTGTGCCTGGCATGTTCTACTGTGTAGTGTAGTGCTTGTGCAACTCACCGATGCTCTCTCCTCGGTGCCGGAACGAAAAATACCGACACGGAGGAGAGAATACATCACTTCCTCTCCTGTGTTTACATTACAGGAGAGGAAGTGATGTCACGGGACATTTTCATTCGTCGGGAGCGATCGTGAGGGGGTGGCCATGAATGAATGGCCGTCCCCTCGTCCGGGATCGCTCCCGAACGAATACCGACCGCCGCAGGCACCGGGCGGGGGCCCGATCGGGCCCCCGACCCGCGGGCAGGCAAGGACGTACATGTAAGCCCTTATGCCTGCCCGTGCCATTCTGTCGACGTACATCGTCGTGCGGCGGTCGGCAAGTGGTTAAAGAAGACTTCTAGGGATGGCCAGTAATACATAGTTACTTTGGCCTACTCTACTGCTCATTGTTCTCCTTGCTGGAGTAGAGGCTGTACCTAAGGGCTTGAAAAGGAAGGATCTCCTTGCTTTGGCTTAAAGAAGACTTCTAGGGATTGATATTAATACACACAGTGCTCACACCCCTTGAAATTTCCCACATCTTGTCATGTTACAGCCAAAAACATAAATGTATTTTATTGAGATTGTATGAGATAGACCAACATAAACTGGAACATAATTGTTAAGTGGAAGGAAAATGATAAATGGTTTTCGATTTTTTTTTTTTTTTACAAATATGTGAAAAGTGTGGGGGGCATTTGTATTCAGCCCCTCCGAGTCAATACTTTCTAGAACCACCGTTCTATGCAAGCTGTCTTGCATACACACAGTCACACCAAATTCCGACCGTCTAGAAAGTGGTGACGTACAGCACGTCCGACGGAACTAGAAAACTGAAGTTCAATAGCCAGTAGCCAATAGCTTCCGTCTCGTACTTGCTTCAGAGCATGCGTGATTTTTGGTGCGTCGGAACAGCATACAGACAAACGATTTTTTTCGCTCGAAATTTTTTTGGGCTTAAAAATTTAGAACATGTTCTCTATCTAAGTCCGTCTAAATTTTCAATGGAAAGGTCTGACTTTTTCTGTTGGAATGACAGTTTTTTTTTTTTTTTCTAAGATTGTCCTGTATTTGGCTCCATCCATCTTCCCATCAACTCTGACCAGCTTCCCTGTCCCAGCTGAACAAAACCATCCCCACCACATGAGGCTGCCACCACCATGTTTCACAGTGGGGATGGTGTGTTCAGGGGGATGGGCAGTGTTAGTTTTCCGCTACACATAGTGTTTTGCTTTTAGGTCAAAAAGTTCAGTTTTGGTCTCATCTGACCAGATCACCTTCTTCCACATGTTTGCTGTGTCCCCCACATGGCTTCTCACAAAGTACAAACAGGACTTCTTATGACTTTCTTTCTCCAATGTCTTTCTTCTTGTCACTCTTCCATAAAGGGCAGATTTGTGGAGAGACGACTAATAGTTGTCCTGTGGACAGATTCTCCCCCCCTGAGCTGTGGATCTCTGCAGCTCCTCCAGAGTTACCATGGACCTCTTGGCTCTTCTCTGATGAATGCTCTCCTTGCCCGGCCCGGTCAGTTTAGGTGGTAGGCTCCTTGGCCTTCATGATGCTGTTTGTTCACTAAGGTTCTGTTAATTTAGGTGGACGGCCATGTCTTGGTAGGTTTGTAGTTGTGCCATACTCTCGGATGGCATCTTCGGGTGATGGATTGAACAGAGCTCCGGGAGATGTTCAAAGCTTGGGAGATTTTCTTATAACCTAACCCTGCTTTATACTTCTCCACAACTTTATCCCTGACCTGTCTGGTGTGTTCCTTGGCCTTCATGATGCTGTTTGTTCACTAAGGTTCCCTAACAAACCTCTGAGGGCTTCACAGAACAGCATTATTTATACTGAGATTAAATTACACACATGTAGACTACTATTTAGGTGACTTCTGAAGGCAATTGGTTCCACTAGATTTTAGTTAGGGGTATCAGAGTAAAAGGGTACTGAATACCATGACTATCGGCAATCCCTATGAACCAAGCATAATAGGATTGACGGCCATTTGCATAGCTATATAAAATGTGTTGATGTATTATTGTTGTCATACTGGATGGTTTGCAAGCCATTTATGATCTGCAGTATATTTGTATGATATGTATAATGTTTGTATTGTCAGCAATTACCTTTTTAACTTCAATAAAAAGTTTATGGAAAAAAAAAGAAGCTGATTACAAACGCACACCACACTTTGCAGATATATATTTGTAAACGTTTTTGAAAACTATTTATCATTTTCCTTCGACTTCACAATTATGTGCCACTTTGTGTTGGTCTATCACATAAAATCCCAATAAAATACATTTATCTTTTTGGTTGTAACATGACAAAATCTGGAAAATTTCAAGGGGTATGAATACTTTTTCAGGACGCTGTAGCTACCTGTATATTGGTCTACTATATTGCTCACTGTTCTCCTTGCTGGAGTATAAGCTGTACCTGTTGACCTGCACAGGATGGATCTCCTTGCTTTGGCTTAAACAAGACCTCTAGGGTTGGACATTAATACATAGTTGCATTGGTCTACTCTACTGCTCACTGTTCTCCCTGCTGGAGAGGAAACTGTACCTGAGGACCCACAGAGGAACGATCTGCTAGCTTTGGCTTTAAGGAGAATTCTAGGGATTCATAGTTTTACATAGTTGCATTGGTCTACTGTGCTGCTCACTGTTCTCCTTGCTGAAGTGGAAGCTGTACCTGAGGACCTGCAGAGAAAGGATCTCCTTGCTTTGGCTGAAAGAATATTTCTAAGGGTGGATATTAATACATAAGTACATTGGTCTACACTACTGCTCACTGTTCTCCTTGCTGGAGTAGAAGCTGTACCTGAGGACATGCAGAGGAAGGATCTCCTTACTTTGGCTCAAAGAAGACTTCTAAGGTGGACATTAATACATAGTTACATTGGTCTACTGCTCACTGTTCTTCTTGCTGGAGAGGAAGCTGTACCTGAGGACCTGCAGAGAAAGGATCTCATTGCTTCGGCTTCAAATGACATTCTAGAAATGAATATTTTTACATATTTAATTTATAGGTGAGGGGAGAAAAAGAGGCTTTACCCCCTGAAGAAGCTATTGCGAAACATGTTGTGATAAAGTGTTGCAAGTACCTAATTTTTCTACCTTCAGGACCCCTCTCATGTATAACCTGTTTATGTATATTGTTGGACATTGCGATATTTTAATTGTATCTTAATAAACATATATTTTTTTATTATACTTTATGTATTTAATTTGTACCAATACAAGCACCGTCAAAATCCCTCTTTTTCTCCCCACACCTTTAAATTTAATCTGTAATGGGGATGAGGTGCCTACTTCCTATGGGTGTTCTTTGGTAGTCTAGACCACAATTTCTAAATATTTTTACTTAGATACATTGGTCTACTGTGCTTCCCACTGATCTCCTTGCTAGAGAGGAAGCTGTACCCCAAGGACATGCAGAGGAAGGTCCCCCCACATGCACACCTCCCACGCACCCCCTTGTATTTGCACCAGGCGCGCTCTGTTCCTGCTGTGTGCTTTGGACACAGCTGATCACAGATCGAGGTATAGGGCCAATCACAGTGGCCCTTTGCCATGTGAGCAGCTGTGTCCAATCACAGCTGGTCACATGTAAACAGACTTGCCAGTTATGGGCTCTCCTTTCCTCACAGAAAGAGAGAGAGAGGAAAGGAGTGCTGATCTGACAGGGCACAGTGAGTACATTGTTTACACTGATCATCAGTGCCCCGATGATCAGTGCAGTTTATCAGTGCCTATCAGTGTAGTTTCTTTGGTGCCAATCAGTGCAGCCTCATCAATGCCCATCAGTGTAGCCTCATCAATGCCCATCAGTGTAGCCTCATCAATGCCCATCAGTGCTGCCTCATCGGTGCACATCAGTGCTACCTCATCAGTGCCCATCAGTGTAGCCCCATCAATGAACATCAGTGCAGCATCATCAGTGCAGCCCCATCAATGCACATCAGTGCAGCATCATCTGTGCAGCCCCATCAATGCATATCAGTGCAGCTTCATCAATGCCCATCAGTGCAGCCTCATCAGTACCCATCAGTGCAGCCTCATCAGTGCCCATCAGTGCAGCCGCATAAGTGCCCATCAGCGCAGCCTCATCAATGTACATCAGTGCACCCTCATCAGTGCAGCCTCATCAGTACAGCCTTATCAGTGCACATCAGTGCAGCTTCATCAGTGCCCATTAGTGCAGTCTCATCAATGTCCATCAGTGCAGCCTCATCAGTGCCCATCAGTGCAGCCTCATCGGTGCCCATCAGTGCAGCCTCATGGGTCCCCATTAGTTCAGCCGCATCAGTGCCCATAGGTGCAGCCTCATCAATGTCCATCAGTGCAGCCTCATCAATTCCCATCAGTGCAGCCTCATCAATGCCCATCAGTTCTGCCTCATCGGTGCACATCAGTGCTACCTCATCAATGAACATCAGTGCAGCATCATCAGTGCAGCCCCATCAATGCACATCACTGCAGCATCATCTGTGCAGCCCCATCAATGCATATCAGTGCAGCATCTTCAATGCAGCTTCATCAATGCCCATCAGTGCAGCCTCATCAGTGCCCATTAATGCAGCCTCATCAGTGCCCATAGGTGCAGCCTCATCAATGCCCATCAGCGCAGCCTCATCAATGTACATCAGTGCACCCTCATCGGTGCAGCCTCATCAGTACAGCCTTATCAGTGCACATCAGTGCAGCTTCATCAGTGCCCATTAGTGCAGTCTTATCAATGTCCATCAGTGCAGCCTCATCAGTGCCCATCAGTGCAGCCTCATCTGTGCTGTGCCCATCAGTGCAGCCTCATGGGTCCCCATTAGTGCAGCCGCATCAGTGCCCATAGGTGCAGCCTCATCAATGTCCATCAGTGCAGCCTCATCAGTGCACATCAGTGCAGCTTCATCAATGCCCATAAGTGCAGCCTCATCAGAGCAGCACTCATAAAAACCCAGTGGTGATTAAATACCACAAAAAGCTCTATCTCTCTCTCTCAAAAAAAGATACATGTTTCTTTTTGGGTACAGTGTTGCATGACCGCGCAATTGTGATTTAAAATGCGCCAGAACTGAAAGCTGAACATTGGCCTGGCCAGGAAGGGGGTGAATGTAAAGGTGGTTAGGAGACTGAGTTTCTCAAATCCCCCGAATTTTCTTTGGCTTCATTCCGGATACAGGGAACGCTCTCGAATGCTCCTATTAAGCAGCAGAATAATGAATGTTATCATATTAAAAATCCTCAGCAGAGGTTTGAACCTTCACTAGGCGCTCTTTTATCTTCTCTGTCCGCGGCTGAACTCGGCTCCTCTGAAGAATATGGAACACGCTCAAGTACAAAAGCACGATGATCGGAGACGACGGGAGCCGCGTTCTGCCCTCTCTCTACGCGTTGCGAAACATTCCATATATGATTATTATTTCTGACCTATGGAGGAACCGAATTCGCTTTCTGGAGTCTCGCCAATAAAAGCATTGGCGCTCCCGGGTCCATTATGAAGATCGCTCTCACTCTCTATCCTTACGTCTGCGAAGATATACAATTTTTTTTATTATTATTATTTTCTTGCACCCGAGGATGCGGCCATTTATATCACAGATTTATCTCTCGACAGAACTCAACCTAAGAGGGGTTCGGCCTCGGAATCTGTTCTATCGGGGGAAGGGGGAGGAAGAGGCGAGCAAATTGGCCTGGCATTTCCACTCCGTCTTTACTTTTATTTCTGGGATATAATTATTGCCAGAGATTGCATTTGCCTTTTTCGTGTTCGGTGCTGACGGCGTGACGCAGATTGGCTCCGATGTTTCCGAGTCCAAAGTACAATAAATTGGTTTTATGAATGGTCCGTCAATAAACGATTAAAGGAGAAGTACGGGGGTGAAAGCTTGTTTGGCTGTACTCCTTCTGTGGAGTGCTGTCCGTTCTGCACTCCTGGAGCCCATCTTCAGCAGACAGGGGGCTGAAGCCCGTTGTCGGCTGATGTCACGGAACCAGTCCAGGCTCGGGCAAGATCACAACAACGAAGTCCACCCACATGGCTGGACCGGCACTTGTGAGCCGAGCCTGTGCCGGCCGCTCCCGTCCCATAGTCGGACACTCCAGTGAGCGCGCGGGGGGGGGGGGGGGCGGGGAGAGAAGAGAGCCGGTGACTGAGCTCAGAGAGCTCTGAAAAATAAGCGATCGGTGGTGTTTGATCACTCGATTCTCAGTGCTAGAGCCAGCAGGGGGACCGATGCAGCATCCACCTAGGTAAGTATAATTCCTAAGAAACAAAAACCCCATACATCTCTTTGAAAGCCTTCCTACCGGTCTTGCACAGTTGTACCAGCTCCTCTCCTGGACAGAAATGGCTTCCTCTGATTTGCTGGCACCAAAAAATACCAGCCGTCATTCTGCCCGTGTGTATGTTGGTCTGTCCGACAGAAGGCGGCCGGACAGCCGGCTTATGTCACACGTGACGTGCATGATGGAAAACTAGCAGCCGACCAACCCAACTCCCGATCGACCATTGGTGGAGAGCACTGAACAGCTCAGCAGGGAAATCGCTGAACTAACCTTGCAGGGTTCGTTTCGTGGCTCCCGACCGGAAAGGTCGTTTTTCTTTTTTTTCCGTTCTTTCCTCCCCAGTTTGACTGTCCCTGGACCGTCCCCTTTCATTCATTAATTTCCAATGTTTTCACTTATGGAGCCTCAGCATGCCATGTGGGTGTTACCTTGGGCACTCTGCATGTAAACGCAACCTGCCTAGGTACACCCACCCACTCCAATCCACTCCATAACCCCAACAAAGGGGTCCTCAACCACCGGTGCTGGAGCATGGCCTGTTGGGGGTGGGCACCAGGCAATCTAGCCAGCATAACCTGCCCCTCTTCCACCACCAGAGGGCACTCGCTCCCCTTCTAATAGACTCACTACTCCCTTCCCTCTCTGTGGTCACCTTACCTAGAGAGAGAAAGGAGGAGAAGAAGAAGGAGGAGGTAGGAGAGCCAGGAGGCATGGAGGTGACAGAGTACAGATGCCCACGCCCTCTGGAGGTAAAAGGCAGCAGGCCCTTCCCCGGAGGTAATAGGCTGCACACAAACCGCCCACCCCCCCCCCCCCCCACCGAGGTAACAAGCAGCACCCCTTCCCCAGAGGAAACAAGTAGCACCAACCCACCCAGTCCATGAAGGCCAGTCCCTGGTGCTGGGGTGGTTGGAGACTGCTGCCCTAACTCACTCCATAACCCACCCATTTTGATATTTGCATAACTCCTCCCAAGAGCCAGCGGCGTTGCTATGGGGGTGGCGGGGGTGGCCCGCCCCGGGTGACACTGGGGGCCCCTTCTAAACACGATACTATATTGCTTGCAGCCGAGCGGTACGAACAGGGCATCCAGCCATGTGAGGAGAGGCTGCCTGTAACACTCTCCCGTCAGGTTAAGCTGTCACTCTGGGATCTCCAATATCAGTCCCGAGGCAGCTGGAGTTTGTGGGCGTAGCTGGGGGTGTGGCCACCTCCTCCACTCCTCCCACAGACCCCTTCACTCTGGCTGATCCCGCAGCTACAGGAGATAGAGGCGAGGACACAGCAGCCCCACCCGGGTCTTCATCTGCAGGCATGCTGTAAGTTACTACACACTGTCACTCACTACATAGAGTCCTAAACTGCCCTATACCATGCTTACCTGCCCTGTACCACCTTAACCTGCTCTGTACCACTCCAACCTGTCCTGGAGCATCTTAACCTGCCCTTTACCACCCTAGCCTGCCCTGTGCCACCCTACCGGGCCCTGTACCACCTTAACCTGCCCCATACCACCCCAACCTACCCTATAACGCCTAAAACCAGACTTATACCACCACAACCTGCCCTATGCTACCTTAACCTGCCCTATACCACCCCAACCTGCCTTTCTTCACCCCAACCTGCCCTATACAACCCCTACCTGCCCTGTGCCACTCAAACCTGCCCTATACCACCCTAACTTTCCCTATACCACCCCAACCTGCCCTATACCACCCCAGGCTGCCACTATACCACTCTATATTACCCTAGCCTGCCATTATACCACCCTATACTACCCTAAACTGCCACTATACCACCCTATGCTATCATTTACAGGAGCTGGTTTTGGGTGCGCCCCATGACGGTGTGCTGCCTGCAGGGTGCTGGGCAGCCTAGACAGGAGGGGGGTGACACCATGGGGGTTATTTACTAAAGGCAAATCCACTTTGCACTACAAGTGCCCTGAAAGTGCACTTGGAAGTGCAGTCGCTGTAGATCCGAGGGGGACATGCAAGGGAAATTACAAAAACAGCATTTTAGCTTGCACATGATTGGATGATAAAATCAGCAGAGCTTCCCCTCATTTCAGATATACCCCTCAGATTTACAGCAACTTATGGTGCACTTGTAGTGCAAAGTGGATTTGCCTTTCGTAAATAACCCCCAATGTTTTACCGCACCAGGTGACACCAACCCTAGTGATACCACTGCCAAGAGCCAGCCCACTGCTTGTATCACAACTGAGGGCTATTGAGAGGAGAACTGGGACAGGGTGCTGTGATGTTTTCAGGAAGCTATGTACAACACCTTGACGGCCCCTCCCACTAGCCATGAACTGCCTGCATTGTGTAGAGGGGCACAGAGGCCCAGCGATAATGTTACCGGGTATAAAAATTTTTTTTAATACAGGTAAAGTCTAATTTCTCCAGTGCAGATGGTGCTCAACCACAGCAGCATTGCAGAGGGAGATGAATTCAAGAGGAAAATGTTTCCTAGTTGAGCTATCTGATTGGATTCTATCACCCCATGTGACTCTGGCAGCCATCTTCAGTCAAATAGAGTCTATTTAAGACCCTGGCTCCTAGGATTGGCACATGTGTGGGTAGTGAAGGGACTGGTCACTCATCTGTCAGGGTCAGTAGTAGCGAGAGGTTCCAGATGAGTAGGGGAAAAGCAAGGAGACGCTATCCTTTCTGGAAGCCTCCCCCGTTGGGCACAGACTGGTCAGACCACATTTCATACCTCAAGACAGACGCTGTCAGTGCCTCCGAAACCTACTTCTACATTGTTCACTGCCAAATACCGTGAGTGCGCCCGGTTGGGTTGACTTCCTGCTGTTATGCTTGTTTGAACTCCAATTAGAATGCCGTTCTGTTACTGCAACTGGACCCCAAATGTTTGCTGCCACCATATCATGCTCCTCTCATACATAGCATTTTCCATTTAGACAGCACTTTACATACACTATATTACCAAAAGTATCGGGATGCCTAGTTAATGGCATCCCAGTCTTGGTCCGTAGGGTTCAATATTGAGTTGGCTCCACCCTTTGCAGCTATAACAGCTTCAACTCTTCTGGGAAGGCTGTCCACAAGGTTTAGGAGATGTGTCTATGGGAATGTTGGACCATTCTTCCAGAAGCGCATTTGTGAAGCCAGGCACTGACTTTGGACGAGAAGGCCTTGGCTCGCAGTCTCCGCTCAAATTTCATCCCAAAGGTGTTCTATCAGGTTGTGCAGGCCAATCAAGTTCCTCCACCCCGAACTTGCTCATCCATGTCTTCATGGACCTTACTTTGTGTACTGGTCCAAATCATTTGGTGGAGGGGGGATTATGGTGTGGGGGGTTGTTTTTCAGGGGTTGGGCTTGGCCCTTTAGGTCCAGTGAAGGAAACTCTTAAGACATTTTAGACAATTTCAAACTCACAACTTTGTGGGAACAGTTTGGGGGACGGCCCCTTCCTGTTCCAACATGACTGATCACCAGTGCACAAAGCAAGGTCCATAAAGACCTTTAATTACACAAAGTTACAGGTTTTCACCATTACAGAATAAAGGAATATAGTGTAGCGCTCAAAACGATAATGAAGTGAATAATATACGTGACATATAACTAATGTGATGAACAAACAAAAATCCAATGTTCACTGTTGTGAACTGAAGAATAAGTGAAAAATAAAATTCAACAAAAAGTGTCCATCAAATACACCATGTTGAATCCTCCATCTGAATGTAAATGGTGTAGACAACATAAAACTGACAGTGAATCTGTAAAATGTGAAGAAATACTCTGTCATAGAAGTAGAGACTGGTCCGAGATTGAAATGAGCATTATGCCGCGTACACACGATCAAACTATCCGGCGGACTTGACTTCCTTCGCTAGTCCCGGCTACCCGGAGCTGCGTTCAAAATGAACGGACTTTCTTCCGTGTGTGGGCAAGTCCATTCATTTCAAAAGTACGGTGGACTTCCGCCATAGTTCGGCAGACCTAGTCCGGTCGTGTGTGGGCAGGTCCGCTCGTTCGGACAGTCCAGCGTACTTTGCGGCGGTTTGTCCGCCAGACTAAGTCCACCTGATTGTGTTTACGCGGCATTACAGTACCTGCTCACCCATGCCGCATGCTGTGGTCATCTTCAGGGAAGTCTATCTCAGGGAAGATGCTTAGGTAAATACTCACTCACATCCCCACGCTCTCCTTTAATAAATATCACTTTTAATCCAGAAATTCCTGACAGCCTATCTTATGAAGCTATGCTACCATGGACAGAGGCAGGTATATTTCAGCTACGCCATTTAGTCCACCCGGTGACACGTAAACTCCTCACCTTCTCTGAACTGCAATCTAAATATGAGGTCCCAAAGAATCTCTTCTACTCGTTTCTACAATTTAAACATTTCTTCTCCAAAAAAGCCCCACAACTGGCTTTAGCCATACCCGCGGAATTTGAACTGATGTGCTCCAGAGGCCCCAATGAACCCCGCCTAATATGCCTCTTATATGCGAAAATGGTCCCACATCTTGAATAGATCCATTGTTTTGCACGAGTGGAGGGAGTTTTGGGAAGCTACTTCGAAGATATCCAGATGTGTGACCCAAAAAAAAAATCGGCCAATAAAATCTTAATGTTCTGGTACAGAACTCCAGAGTTTTCATTGAAACAAAAGTTGACATCTTCTGGACTATGCTGGAGGTGTGGCAAGTTTATAGGCACTCACTACCACATATTCTGGGAATGTCCCTTGATCTCATCCTTTTGGACCCAGATACACACACTCCTAGAAAAAACGTTTCCATTCCTTTTCAACCTGTACATCTCTTACTGGGCCTATCCCTCCCGAAAATACCTAAGCCCCTTAAAAAACTGATGGCCTATATCCCACTAGCTGCCAAAAGTGCCATCCCTCAATGTTGGCTTGCCAATACCCCTCCTACTTTCGCACAATTTTTAACAATCATAGCAGATATCCATACGATGGAACATCTCACAGCTGTGATTGAGGACTTCCCCCCTAAATTTGACACAGTCTGGGGGACATGGGATGTTTCCGAATACGACCTGGAGAAAACGTAAGTAGCTTTGAATAAACATGTCAGTCAATCTAGACCTCTGATTATACAAAATAGACGAAAGGTCAAATAGACTGTTCCTGAACTAACTCTGTAGTAAATTCTTATTTTTCTCACCATGATGTGTATACAAATTCTGTTTAATAAGTTGACGCCATATGTCTACTCCTGTAATATAAAGTGTGTTATGTTCTGGGGACACTGGGATGGAATCCCCTTTCCTCTTTTTTGTTTTTTTTTCTCTCTCTTTTATTCTCTTGTGAACACGTATGTTGATTTCTCTTTGTTATCTTTTCAAAAATATCCAATAAATAAACAATAAAAAAAAAGAAGTATAGATGGGTACTCTTACCGAGTACGGTGGACCCACCTACCAGCGCTAGTGGATCAATCAGGTTTGTGTGGGCAAATGTCTCAGGGTTTAGGTTAGGCAGGTCAGGGATCATTTCAAACAGAATACGACCACTCTTCAGCGGTGATGGTCCAGATAAGGTTCCCTCAATATTTATAATTCTCCAATGTATGACGAAAACCTCCACTTAATGGGAGAACCCTCAGGAGGTCGGAGTATGCACAAAAGGTCAATCGAACCAGGGCAAAAGTATGAATAAAAGGGAAAGGCTTCACGGTTTAGGTCAGGGATCACTTCAAACAGGATATGACCACTCTTCAGTGGTGACGGTCCAGGCAAGGTTCCCTCAATCCTTATAATTCTCCAATGTATGATGAAAACCTCCACTCAATGGGAGAACCCTCAGGAGGTCAGATTATGCACAAAAGGTCAATCGAACCGGGGCGAGAGTAAGAATAAAAGGGAAAGGCTTCACGGTTTAGATTAGGCAGGTCAGGGATCACTTCAAACAGGATATGACCACTCTTCAGTGGTGATGGTCCAGGCAAGGTTCCCTTAATCCTTATAATTCTCCAATGTATGATGAAAACCTCCACTCAATGGGAGAACCCTCAGGAGGTCGGAGTATGCACAAAAGGTCAATCGAACCGGGGCGAGAGTAAGAATAAAAGGGAAAGGCTTCACGGTTTAGATTAGGCAGGTCAGGGATCACTTCAAACAGGATACGACCACTCTTCAGTGGCGATGGTCCAGGCAAGGTTCCCTCAATCCTTATAATTCTCCAATGTATGACGAAAACCTCCACTCAATGGGAGAACCCTCAGGAGGTCGGAGTATGCAAAAAAGGTCAATCGAGCCGGGGCGTGAGTAAGAATAAAAGGGAAAGGCTTCACGGTTTAGATTAGGCAGGAGAGGGATCACTTCAAACAGGATATGACTACTCTTCAATGGTGATGGTCCAGGCAAGGTTCCCTCAATCCTTATAATTCTCCAATGTATGATAAAAACCTCTACTCCAGGGGTGCTCAACCTGTGGCTCTCCAGCTGTTGCGGAACTACAAGTCCCATGAGGCAAAGCAAGACTCCGACAGCCACAAGCATGACACCCAGAGGCAGAGGCATGATGGGACTTGTAGTTTTGCAACAGCTGGAGAGCCACAGGTTGAGCACCCCTGCGTCTACTCAATGGGAGAAACCTCAGGAGGTCGGATTATGCACAAAAGGTCAATCAAACCCGGGGCAAGAGTAAGAATAAAAGGGAAAGGCTTCACAATTTATCTTAGGCAGGAGAGGGATCACTTCAAACAGGATATGACCACTCTTCAGTGGTGACGGTCCAGACAAGGTTCCCTCAATCCTTATAATTCTCCAATGTATGACAAAAACCTCTACTCAATGGGGAGAACCCTCAGGAGGTCAGAGTATGCACAAAAGCTCAATCAAACCGGGGTAAGAGTAAGAAAAAAAGGGAAAGGCTCCATACAGTGCAGGTCAAAAACCAGAGAGGTTTATTTAAAATGACAGTACATCATGTTATATGAGTACATAAAAAGCTGGTGGTCACAAGTATAAAAATGGAAAAAAGAGCAATATGGGGAGCTTACTATGCTTGACATCATCGGTTGATAAAGAGGATGTTGGGTGCCTGCACAGATTCCTTGTTTGTCCCACCCCTGCCTCCTCTCCGTCAGCCTTTGGGTGCACATTAGCTGAGTGAGGGAAAGAAACTTCGGAATGCTAGTCAGAAATGGTGCGCAAGGCAGTATTTGCTTTGGAAGAGTACTGTATATCACCTCTAACGTTGAGTGCCCTAGGTGTGTGGATGATGCTGCTTTATGTAAAAAACTATAATCCCTTGTACACACGGGTCGGACATTCCGACAACAAAATCCCTCAGATTTTTTCCGACGGATTTTGTCCGAAAGTGGTGTTCAGTACACACGGTCAGACAAAGTTGTCGGAAAATCCGATCGTTTGGAACATGATGACGTTCGTTCATTACGACAGGACTATGTTGCAGTTAGTAGCCAATAGCTTTGGTGTCGTAATTTGATCTGAGCATGCGGGGCACTTTTGTCCAATCGGAACGCAAGTCCGATCGGATCATGTTGTTGGAAAATTTTATAGCCCAGCTCTCAAACTTTGTCGGTCGGACATTCCGATGGAAACAGTCCGATGGAGCCCACACACACGGTCAGATTATCCGACAACATGGTCCGATCGGACATTTTCCGTCGGAATATCTGACCGTGCATACGAGGGCTAAGACTTGTTTTTAGAATGGGGTGCCTGGAGATCTTGTATAATTTTAAAGGGCGCCTTGACCGAAACAAGGTTGACCAAGACAATAAGCTCCTCAGGGGTAGACATGTGCAAAAGGAAAAAAAATCGTTTAGTTTCGTTTCGTTTTAATTCGTTAATTCATTAATTTCGTTTAGTTATATTCGTTAACTTCCTTAAATTCATTTTCGGATTTCGTTTCGTTTTCTACCGAATTCGAAAAATCGGCCACATTCGAAAATATTTCAACCAAATTCGAAAATATTTCTACCGGATTCGAAATGATTTCAACATGATTCGAAATGATTTCAACCGCATTCGAAAATATTTTGTGACCCGACTTTAGGGCCATGTATCTCGGGGTCACTTGGTGCTAGCAACTCCAAATTTGGATATGTTGTAGTGCTAGTACTATTGTGTTTGCATACCAAATTTGGTGTTTCTAGCATTAAGTGATCCTGAGATACGTGGCCCCAAATTTGGGTCACAAAATGTCAAGCACTTTTCTGCAGCAGAGAATGACATTTTGCGACCCGATTTTGGGGCCACAAATCTTGGGGTCACTTATAGCTAGAAAGCAAACACAATAGTACTAGCACTACAAATATATCCAAATTTGGAGTTGCTAGCACCAAGTGACCCCGAGATACATGGCCCTAAAGTCGGGTCACAAAATATTTTCGAATGCGGTTGAAATAATGTCGAACCATGTTGAAATCATTTCGAATGCGGTTGAAATAATTTAGAATCATGTTAAAATCATTTCGAATGCGGTTGAAATAATTTCGAATCATGTTCAAATCATTTCGAATCCGGTATTGAGTCGAATTTTGGCCGAATTCGGTTGAATTCGTTAGCATTGTAATTCGGTAATTCGGATGCATGTTGAAATCATTTTGAATGCAGTTGGAATAATTTCGAATGCGTTTGAAATAATTTCGAATGCGGTTGAAATAATTTCGAATGCGGTTGAAATAATTTCGAATGCGGTTGAAATAATTTCGAATCATGTTGAAATCATTTTGAATGCGGTTGAAATCATTTTGAATGCGGTTGGAATAATTTTGATTCATGTTGAAATCATTTTGAATGCGGTTGAAATAATTTTGATTCATGTTGAAATCATTTTGAATGCGGTTGAAATAATTTTGATTCATGTTGAAACCATTTCGAATGCAGTTGGAATAATTTTGATTCATGTTGAAATCATTTTGAATGCGGTTGAAATAATTTCGAATCATGTTCAAATCATTTCGAATCCGGTATTGAGTCAAATTTCGGCCGAATTCGGTTGAATTCGTTAGCATTTTAATTCAGTAATTCGGATGCATGTTGAAATCATTTCGAATGCAGCTGGAATAATTTCTAACCATGTTGAAATCATTTTGAATGCGGTTGAAATAATGTCAAATCATGTTGAAACCATTTAGAATGCAGTTGAAATAATTTCGAATCATGTTGAAATCATTTTGAATGCGGTTAAAATAATTTCGAATCATGTTGAAACCATTTCGAATGCAGTTGAAATAATGTCGAATCATGTTGAAACCATTTCGAATGCAGTTGAAATAATTTCGAATCATGTTGAAATCATTTTGAATGCGGTTGGAATAATTTCGAATCATGTTGAAATAATTTCTAATCATGTTGAAATAATTTCGAATCATGTTGAAATAATTTCTAATCATGTTGAAATAATTTCGAATCATGTTGAAATAATTTCGAATCATGTTGAAATCATTTTGAATGCGGTTGAAATAATTTAGAATCATGTTCAAATCATTTCGAATCCGGTATTAAGTCAAATTTCGGCCGAATTCGGTTGAATTCGTTAGCATTGCAATTCAGTAATTCGGATGCATGTTGAAATCATTTCGAATGCAGCTGGAATAATTTCGAACCATGTTGAAATCATTTTGAATGCGGTTGAAATAATGTCAAATCATGTTGAAACCATTTCGAATGCAGTTGAAATAATTTCGAATCATGTTGAAATCATTTTGAATGCGGTTAAAATAATTTCGAATCATGTTGAAACCATTTAGAATGCAGTTGAAATAATTTCGAATCATGTTGAAACCATTTAGAATGCGGTTGGAATAATTTCGAATCATGTTGAAATCATTTCGAATGCAGTTGAAATAATGTCGAATCATGTTGAAACCATTTCGAATGCAGTTGAAATAATGTCGAATCATGTTGAAACCATTTCGAATGCAGTTGAAATAATTTCGAATCATGTTGAAACCATTTCGAATGCAGTTGAAATAATTTCGAATCATGTTGAAATAATTTCTAATCATGTTGAAATAATTTCGAATCATGTTGAAATAATTTCGAATCATGTTGAAATCATTTTGAATGCGGTTAAAATAATTTCGAATCATGTTGAAACCATTTCGAATGCAGTTGAAATAATTTCGAATCATGTTGAAATAATTTCTAATCATGTTGAAATAATTTCGAATCATGTTGAAATAATTTCGAATCATGTTGAAATCATTTTGAATGCGGTTAAAATAATTTCGAATCATGTTGAAACCATTTCGAATGCAGTTGAAATAATTTCGAATCATGTTGAAACCATTTCGAATGCAGTTGAAATAGTTTCGAATCATGTTGAAATAATTTCTAATCATGTTGAAATAATTTCGAATCATGTTGAAATAATTTCGAATCATGTTGAAATCATTTTGAATGCGGTTGAAATAATTTAGAATCATGTTCAAATCATTTCGAATCTGGTATTGAGTCGAATTTCGTCTGAATTCGGTTGAATTCGTTAGCATTGTAATTCGGTAATTTGGATGCATCCGAATGTCCGAATAATGAAAATTCATCCGAATTTCGAATCGGAACGAAACGAAATGCACATGTCTACTCAGGGGCGGAGACTGATGGGGACCGGTTTTATTAACCCTGTAATGTACCTTGGCACAAGTAGCGATGTTGACTAAGCTCCAGGTTCGGGGGGGGGGGGAACAAAAACCAAAACAGAGATTTCTGCCAATGCATTCGCTTTCCTTCATTTTTTTTTTCTTTTAGAAAGGATTTTGCTTGAGTAAAAAATGTATAAAGATCCAAATCCCCGGATAGAGGAAAGCTATCTCCCAGTCTAAGTAGGTCTGTGTGCATTTCTCTAATGAGTAAAACATTTCAGGAAAGTGAAAATTGCATTTTGTCTAATGTACCCTCAGACTTCGCACTCCTCTCTATAATTTAGATCATTAGCAGTGACTGGGCAAAGCTTCAGAGATGGCTGCAAGGAAGTGCGGAACGCCGGCATAAAGTCTCGCCCATAGGGGATAAAAACATTCTTTGTTTGCTCTAATGTTTTCTGACATTTTTTTTTTGCTAGTCTAAGTGTCAAAGTTATTATTTTATTTTTCAGGGTGAAAAAAAACAAAAAAAAAAACGAAATGCCTGTTTCATGCTGTCAGCTTGTCCTTTAATGTCAAGAACCGACTTAAAGAGAACCTGCCCCCTACTGGGCGTACGCAGGGGATCTACAGACTACAGATGTGCAGATCTTTCAGTGTGTTAACCACTTGCTTACTGGGCACTTAAACCCCCCCCCCCCCCCTCCTGCCCAGACCAATTTTCAGCTTTCGGTGCTCTCACACTTTGAATGACAATTACTCAGTCATGTAACACTGTACCCAAATGATTTTTTTATTTTTTTTTCCCCACAAATAGAGCTTTCTTTTGGTGGTATTTGGTCACCTCTGGGGTTTTTTATTTTTTGCGCTATAAATGAAAAAAGACCGAAAATTAAAAAAAAACAAAACAAATTTTTCTTTGTTTCTGTGAGAAAATTATGCAAATTATTAATTTTTCTTCAGAAATTTTGGCCACAATTTATACGGCTACATATCTTTGGTAAAAAAAATAACCCAAATTAGTGGATATTATTTGGTCTTTGTGAAAGTTAGAAAGTCTACAAGCTGTGGTGCGAATCATACGAAATTGATCACACCTGGTGTACTGGTGGCCGATCTCATTTCTTGCGACCCGAATTCCAGAATTCTGTTTGGTTCCCCTAAAGTATTAAGAAGTAGTTCAGGCACAAAGAACAATGAGCTTCACATGTTTGGATTAATTATCTGTTTTTCCAGCCTTTTCTGACTATTTAAGACCCTCCCCAAACTTGTGAACAGCACTCATACATGGTCAACATGGGAAAGACAAAGGAGCCTTCCAAGGCCATCAGAGACAAGATTGTGGAGGGTCACAAGGCTGGCAAGGGGTACAAAACCCTTTCCAAGGAGTTGGGCCTACCTGTCTCCACTGTTGGGGGCATCATCCGGAAGTGGAAGGCTTATGGAACTACTGTTAGCCTTCCACGGGCTGGACAGCCTTTGAAAGTTTCCTCCCGTGCCGAGGCCAGGCTTGTCCGAAGAGTCAAGGCTAACCCAAGGACAACAAGGAAGGAGCTCCGGGAAGATCTCATGGCAGTGGGGACATTGGTTTCAGTCAATACCATAAGTAACGTACTCCACAGCAATGGTCTCCGTTCCAGACGAGCCCGTAAGGTACCTTTACTTTCAAAGCGTCATGTCAAGGCTCGTCTACAGTTTGCTCATGATCACTTGGAGGACTCTGAGACAGACTGGTTCAAGGTTCTGGAAGGCTTATGGAACTACTGTTAGCCTTCCACGGGCTGGACAGCCTTTGAAAGTTTCCTCCCGTGCCGAGGCCAGGCTTGTCCGAAGAGTCAAGGCTAACCCAAGGACAACAAGGAAGGAGCTCCGGGAAGATCTCATGGCAGTGGGGACATTGGTTTCAGTCAATACCATAAGTAACGTACTCCACCGCAATGGTCTCCGTTCCAGACGAGCCCGTAAGGTACCTTTACTTTCAAAGCGTCATGTCAAGGCTCGTCTACAGTTTGCTCATGATCACTTGGAGGACTCTGAGACAGACTGGTTCAAGGTTCTCTGGTCTGATGAGACCAAGATCGAGATCTTTGGTGCAAACCACACACGTGACGTTTGGAGACTGGATGGCACTGCATACGACCCAAAGAATACTATCCCTACAGTCAAGCATGGTGGTGGCAGCATCATGCTGTGGGGCTGCTTCTCAGCCAAGGGGCCTGGCCATCTGGTCCGCATGCATGGGAAGATGGATAGCACGGCCTACCTGGAGATTTTGGCCAAGAACCTCCGCTCCTCCATCAAGGACCTTAAGATGGGTCGTCATTTCATCTTCCAACAAGACAACGACCCAAAGCACACAGCCAAGAAAACCAAGGCCTGGTTCAAGAGGGAAAAAATCAAGGTGTTGCAGTGGCCTAGTCAGTCTCCTGACCTTAACCCAATTGAAAACTTGTGGAAGGAGCTCAAGATTAAAGTCCACATGAGACACCCAAAGAACCTAGATAACTTGGAGAAGATCTGCATGGAGGAGTGGGCCAAGATAACTCCAGAGACCTGTGCCGGCCTGATCAGGTCTTATAAAAGACGATTATTAGCTGTAATTGCAAACAAGGGTTATTCCACAAAATATTAAACCTAGGGGTTGAATAATAATTGACCCACACTTTTATGTTTAAAATTTATTAAAATTTAACTGAGCAACATAACTTTTTGGTTTGTAAGATTTATGCATCTGTTAATAAATCCTGCTCTTGTTTAAAGTTTGAAGGCTCTAACTTATTTGCATCTTATCAAACCTGCTAAATCTGCAGGGGGTTGAATACTACTTGTAGGCACTGTATATATATATATATATATATATATATATATATATATATATATATATATATATATATACACACTATATTCTAAGTATTGTGTATTGTGTGTATTGTAAGTATTGGGACGCCTGCCTTTACACACACATGAAATTTAACGGCATCCCAGTCTTAGTCCGGAGGGTTCAGTATTGAGTTGGCTCCGCCCTTTGCAGCTATAACAGCTTCACCTCTTCTGGGAAGGCCGTCCACAAGGTTTAGGAGATGTGTCTATGGGAATGTTTAACCATTCTTCCAGAAGCTCATTTGTGAGGTCAGATACTGATGTTGGACGAGAAGGCCTGGCTCACAGTCTCCACTCTAATGCATCCCAAAGGTATTCTATTGGGTTGAGGTCAGGACTATGTACAGGCCAGTCAAGTTCCTCTTTATGGACCTTGCTTTGTGCACTGGTGCGCAGTCATGTTGGAACAGGAAGGGGCCGTCCCCCAAACTGTTCCCACAAAGTTGGGAGCATGAAATTGTGCAAAATATCTTGGTATGCTGACACCTTTAGAGTTCCCTTAACTGAAACTAAGGGGCCAAACCCAACCCCTGAAAAACAACCCCACATCATAATCCTCCCTTCACCAAATTATTTGGATGAGGGGGTGAGCGGTAGATAAGGCAGTATGGGGGATAGGTGAGGCAGTATGGGGGTAGATAAGGCAGTATGGGGGGCAGATGAGGCAGTACAGGGGAAGGTGAGGCAGTATTGGGGGGTAGGTGAGGCAGTATGGGGGACAGATAAGGCAGTATGGGGGGTAGGTGAGGCAGTATGAGGGGTAGGTGAGGCAGTATGGGGGGTAGATAAGGCAGTATGGGGGGCAGAAGAGGCAGTATGGGGGAAAGTGAGGAAGTATGTGGAGGAGGTGAGGCATTATGAGGGGTAGGTTAGGCAGTATTGGGTAGGTGAGGCAGTATGGGGGATAGGTGAGGCAGTATGGAGGGAAGGTGAGGTGGTAGGGGGGGGTGCGTGAGGCAGTATGGGGGGCAGAAGAGGCAATATGGGGGAAGGTGAGGAAGTATGTGGGGGAGGTGGGGCATTATGAGGGGTAGGTTAGACAGTATTGGGTAGGTGAGGCAGTATGGGGGATAGGTGAGGCAGTATGGGGGGAAGGTGAGGTAGTATGAGGGGTAGGCGAGGCAATATGAGGGGTGGGTGAGGCAATATAAAGGGTAGATGAGGCAGTATGGGGGGTAGGTGAGGCAGTATGAGGGGTAGATGAGACACTAGGCAGTGAGTTAGGCAGTTTAAGAGGTAGGTGAGTCAATATGGGAAGGAGGGGGTAGTTGAGGCGGTATGAGGAGTAGGTGAGACAGTATGAGGGATAGGTAAGGCAATATGAGGGGTTTGTGAAGCGGTATGATGGGGTGGATGAGGCAATAGGAGTGATATGGGAGACAGTATGGGGGTAGGTGAGACAGTATGTGGGGTAGGTGAGGTGGTATGAGGAGTGGTTTAGGTGGTATGGGGGAAGTGCGGCAGTATAGGGGGGATTTGGTGAGGCAGTATGGGGGGTGGGTAAGGCGGTATGGGGGTAGGTGAGGCAGTATGGGGGGGTTGGTGAGGTGGTATGAGGGGTGGGTGAGGCAGTATGAGAGGTGGGTGAGGAAGGCTGAAGGATGTGTGAGGCAGTATGGGGGACTAGGTGAGGTGGTATGAGGGGTAGTTGAGGCAGTATGGGGGAAGTGAGGCAGTATGGGGGGGATTTGGTGAGGCAGTATGGGGGGCTGAGTGAGGCGTTATGAGGGGTAGGAGAGACAGTATAGGGGGGAAGGTGAGGCTCCATGTGGCAGCAGTGACTAACTTGGCATTTGGGTAGGGTGCTCTGGGGGGTTCAGACCCCCTAAGGGAAACAGGCAGCCATGGCTACACCCTAGGCGGCTGCCTAGTTTGCCTAGTGGTAGCGCCGGCCCTGGTTTTGGGAAGAATGACTATGATGTGGAAGAGGGGAGCAGAGAACTTGATATGAAAGGGTGTTCTGATGTGACATGTGGACTCGGTTGTGATGGGTGGACTCGGATGTGTTGGTGGACTCGGATGTGATGGTGGATTCTGATATGATGGTGGACTCAGAAATGATAGTGGACTTGGATGTGATGGTGGACTCGGATGAGCTTATGGACTCAGAAAGAATGGTGGACTTGGATGTGATGGTGGACTCGGATGAGCTGATGGACTCAGAAAGAATGGTGGACTTGGATGTGATGGTGGACTCGGATGAGCTGATGGACTCAGAAAGAATGGTGGACTTGGATGTGATGGTGGACTTGGATATGATGGTGGACTCGGATGTGATGGTGGACTCGGAAAGAATGATGGACTTGGAAGTGATGGTGGACTTGGATATGATGGTGGACTCGGATGTGATGGTGGACTCGGAAAGAATGATGGACTTGGATGTGATGGTGGACTTGGATATGATGGTGGACTCGGATGTGATGGTGGACTCGGAAAGAATGATGGACTTGGATGTGATGGTGGACTTGGATATGATGGTGGACTCGGATGTGATGGTGGACTCGGAAAGAATGATGGACTTGGAAGTGATGGTGGACTTGGATGTGATGGTGGACTCGGAGGTGATGGTGGACTCGGAAAGAATGATGGACTTGGAAGTGATGGTGGACTTGGATGTGATGGTGGACTCGGAGGTGATGGTGGACTCGGAAAGAATGATGGACTTGGAAGTGATGGTGGACTCGGATGTGATGGTGGACTCGGAAAGAATGATGGACTTGGATATAATGGTTGACTCGGGTGTGATAATGGACTCGGAAATAATGGTGGAGTCGGATGTGATGGTGGACTCGGATATGATGGTGGATTCTGATGTGATGGTGGACTCGGAAATGATGGTGGACTCGGAAATGATGGTGGACTTGGATGTGATGGTGGACTCGGAAAGAATGATGGACTTGGATGTGATAATGGACTCGGAAAGATTGATGGACTTGGATGTGATGGTGGAGTCAGATGTCATGGTCATGTGACAGGTGGATCTCATTATAGACTGGGGTGGCTTGAAATTTTGCAAACTTTTGTGACAAAAAAAAAAAAAACATTTGAGATATGCAGATCCACAACACCCAACCAGAAAACATAGCAGGCACGCCGATCCCAAAATTGTCAAACCAAAAACATTATCCAACCACACCATGGATACGGAGAAGACAACGACTCTGGGCCAGCTGAGGCCACCTTGCATCATTTGATGAATAGAACACGAAAAGTTACTTCCTTGACCCATTTTAGCACAAGAAGAAGAAGAAGCTCCATAATTCTCAGCGCCGAGGCTGAAAGTCGGAGCCGACAGATGCAGCAGATGTTTCCATCAGACAAAGAACAACGTAAAACGCGTCCTAAAAAGCCGGAGCTTTCAATACCCGACGTTCTTAACATTTGAAAAATTAATCCCGGCCAGAAAGTCTTCTCTTCGTGTTTAGAGGCTTTGTGTGCCCCCCCTCCCCCCCCCCCCCCGCCCCCCTCTACATCCTTCATTTAACACACAAATACCCAGGAGCTTTTACATAGATTTGCTTTGTTTTCCCCCCTCTGTGGAATCACTTTGACCTTATCAGATAAATGTATCCTGACAACTTCAGCAAACTGTCTGCTTTCCTGAGCGCTGCGGCAAGAAGCCAACATCCATGTGAGAGATCAAAGTGATACTTCGCTTCCTTTCTTATCCTTCATGGCCGGTCCGGGCAATTCTCATTCAATGGGATGGATGAGATCAGCGCCGACCAATTGAAAAGAGGCTCTCCAAACTTAAAAAAAAAAAAATTGTTTGATTATTGTTTTTTCAGGGAAGAAAAATCTCCGGTCCCTGCGCCTTGCTGTAATCATTCTGAGCAGTTAATGGGATCTTAAGGAGGAACTCCGCATTTGCTGAGAGACAAAAAAAATAATGAAAATAAAAAAATAAACCCCTCTGGGTGATCAATGTACATTGCAGGGGTTTTAAGCACTTCAGCTCTGGAAGCTTTTACCCCCTTCATGACCAGGCCAATTTGTTTTGCTACCCTGTTTCCCCTAAAATAAGACCTAGCCTGATTGTCGTGTGGTAGCTGCAATATAAGCCCTACCACCCAAATAAGCCCTACCCTGTTTCCTCAAAAATAAGCCCTACCCTGAAAAGAAGACCTAGAAGGACTTTAACTATGGGTTATTTGGGTGGTGGGGCTTTTATTGCAGCCAACACCGACAATCACACTAGGTCTTATTTTAGGGGGAAACAGGGTATTCGGTAATGGGCTATTTGACATTTGAGCAGTCATGCAACTCTGTACCCAAATGAAATGTTGTTTTTATTATATAAACAAAAATTTTGAAAAAAAATATAAAAAATATATATATATATATATATATATATATATATATATATATATATATATATATATATATATATGTATATATGTATATATCTATATATATATATAGTCACTACTTTAAATTGTAGACAAGTGTCATTTCTTCAGTGTTGTCACATGAAAACATAGAAGAAAAGATTTACAGAAATGTGAGGGGTGTACTTACTTTTGTGAGATACTGTATATATATATATATATATATATATATATATATATATATAGGTATCTCTCTCTCTGTCTCTCACTCTCTCTCTCTCTCTCTCTATATATATATATAAATAGATAGATAGAAAGAGAGAGAGACAGAGACACAGATACCTATATATATATATATATATACATACAGTATCTCACAAAAGTAAGTACACCCCTCACATTTTTGTAAATCTTTTCTTCTCTCTTTTCATGTGACAACACTGAAGAAATAACACTTGTCTACAATGTAAAGTAGTGAGTGTACAGCTTGTATAACAGTGTAAATTTCCTGTCCCCTCAAAATAACTCAACACACAGCCATTCATGTCTAAACCGCTGGCAAAAAAAGTCAGTGCACCCCGTAAGTGAAAATGTCCAAATTGGGCCCAAAGTGTCAATATTTTGTGTGGCCGCCAGTATTTTCCAGCACTGCCTTAACCCTCTTGGGCATGGAGGTCACCAGAGCTTCACAGGTCACCACTGGAGTCCTCTTCCCCTCCCCCATGATGACATCACAGAGCTGGTGGATGTTGGAGACCTTCCCCTCCTCCACCTTCCATTTGAGGATCCCCCACAGATGATCAATAGGGTTTAGGTCTGGAGACATGCTTGGCCAGTCCATCACCTTTACCCTCAGCTTCTTTAGCAAGGCAGTGGTGGTGTTGGAGGTGTGTTTGGGGTGGTTATCATGTTGGAATACTGCCCTGCGGCCCAGTCTCTGAAGGGAGGGGATCATGCTCTGCTTCAGTATGTCATAGTACATGTTGGCATTCATGGTCCCCTCAATGATCTGTAGCCCCCCAGTGCCGGCAGCACTCATGCAGCCCCAGACCATGACACCCCCACCACCATGCCTGACTGTAGACAAGACACACTTGTCTTTGTCCTCCTCACCTGGTTGCCCCCACACACGCTTGTCACCATCTGACACCAAATACCTTTATCTTGGTCTCATCAGAGCACAGGACATGGTTCCAGTAATCCATCTCCTCAGTCTGCTTGTCTTCAGCAAACTGTTTGTGGTCTTTCTTGTGCATCATCTTTAGAAGAGGCTTCCTTCTGGGACGACAGCCATGCAGACCAATTTGATGCAGTGTGCGGCGTATGGTCTGAGCACTGACAGGCTGACCCCCCCACCCCTACAACCTCTGCAGCAATGCTGGCAGCACTCATACATCTATTTCCCAAAGACAACCTCTGGATATGACGCTGAGCACATGACCTCAACTTCTTTGGACCATGGCGAGGCCTGTTCTGAGGGGAACCTGTCCTGTTATACCGCTGTATGGTCTTGGCCACCGTGCTGCAGCTCAGTTTCAGGGTCTTGGCAATCTTCTTATAGCCTAGGCCATCTTTATGTAGAGCGACAATTCTTATCTTCAGATCCTCAGAGAGTTCTTTGCCATGAGGTGCCATGTTGAACTTCCAGTGACCGGTATGAGAGAGTGAGAGCGATAACATCAAATTTAACACACCTGCTCCCCATTCACACCCGAGACCTTGTAACACTAACGAGTCACAAGACACAGGGGATAAAAAAATAACTAATTGGGCCCAATTCGGACATTTTCACTTAGGGGTGTACTGACTTTTGTTGCCAGCGGTTTAGACATTAATGGCTGTGTGTTGAGTTATTTTGAGGGGACAGAAAATT
This sequence comes from Lithobates pipiens, assembly GCF_037356315.1. Taxonomy (NCBI): domain Eukaryota; kingdom Metazoa; phylum Chordata; class Amphibia; order Anura; family Ranidae; genus Lithobates; species Lithobates pipiens. The sequence continues at coordinate 936,527 of NW_027507873.1, forward strand.
TACACTGTTATACAAGCTGTACAAATCTTCCCTTTATGGAAGAGTGACAAGAAGAAAGACATTGGAGAAAGAAAGTCATAAGAAGTCCTGTTTGTAGTTTGTGAGAAGCCATGTGGGGGAGGGGGCAGCAAACATGTGGAAGAAGGTGATCTGGTCAGAGGAGACCGAAACTCAACTTTATGGCCTAAAAGCAAAACACTATGTGTGGGGGAAACTAACACTGCCCATCCCCCTGAACACACCATCCCCACCGTGAGACATGGTGGTGGCAGCATCATGTGGTGGGGATGGGTTTCTTCAGCAGGGACAGGGGAGCTGGTCAGAGTTGATGGAAAGATGGATGGAGACAAATACAGGACAATCTTAGAAGAAAACTTGTTAGAGTCGGCAGAAGACTTGAGACCGGGGCGGAGGTTCCCCTTCCAGCAGGACAACGACCCGAAACATCCAGCCAGAGCTACAATGGAATGGTTTACATCAAAGCATATTCATGTGTTAGAATGGCCCAGTCACAGTCCAGACCTAAATCCCATCGAGAATCTGTGGCCAGACTTGAAAATTGCTGATCACAGACGCTCTCCATCCAATCTGACAGAGCTTGAGATATTTTACAAGGAAGAAGAATGGGCAGAAATGTCCTCTCTAGATGGGCAAAGCTGGTAGAGACACCCCCAAAAAGACTTGTAGAGAAAGGGGGTTCTACAAAGTATTGACTCCGGGGGGCGCCATACAAATGCCCCTCCCCCACACTTTTCACATATTTATTTGTATCATTTATCATTTTCCTTCCACTTCACAATTATGTGACACTTTGTGTTGGTCCATCACATAAAATCCCAATAAAATACATTTATGGTTTTTGGTTGTAACATGTGGAAAATTTCAAGGGGTATGAATACTTTTTCAAGGCACTGTACTCTGTCACTGTACTAATGACTGGGAAGCATTCCTCCTTAAATCAGGGTTCCCAAACCACCCCTTACATCTGAGTCCCCCTTACCTTAGTGTACTCACTTGCTCAGAGGCAGAAGAGAGAAGGGAAGGAGGGGGTCTATACACTTGGCGGTTGTGGTACTTGGTTAGTTAAGGGGCAATAGGTGTGAAATTCGGGCTGTAGGGGGAATCTGCACCACAATGGGTGATTAGGGTGTGTCCAGGCATGCCTACGCTGACCGGGGGGGCACACTCCGGTATGAATAATGTGTGTGGGTCTCTAAAACCTGGACACATAATTCAAAACCTGGGCTGTCTGAGTGAATCCTGGATGGGTGACAACCCTAGTGCCAGGGGGTGTGCCCAATGCCTACATCCCTCGTTCCCATCTCAAAAAGTTGGGAGGTATGCCAGTGCACAAAGCGAGCTCCATAAAGACATGTATGAGCGAGTTTGGGGTAAGGGGGATTATGGTGTGGGGGGGTTGTTTTTCAGGGGTTGGGCTTGGCCCCTTAGTTCCAGTGAAGGGAACTCTTAAGACATCAGCATACCAAGACATTTTGGACAATTTTATTCTCCCAACTAAAGACATGGATGAGCGAGTTTGGGGTGGAGGAACTTGACCTGGGTCCTGATCTCAACCTGATAGAACACCTTTGGGATGAATTAGAGTGGAGACTGCGAGCCAGGCCTTCTCATCCAACATCAGTGCCTGACCTCACAAATGCTCTTCTGGAAGAACGGTCAAACATTCCCATAGACACATCTCCTAAACCTTGTGGACGGCCTTCCCAGAAGAGTTGAAGCTGTTATAGCTGCAAAGGGCGGAGCCAACTGGGTCACCTACCTCATATTGCCCAACCTCCCCCTCATACGGCCTCACCTTCCTCCATACTGCCTCATCAACCCCCCCCCCCATACTGCCTCACCTACCCACCCATTCTGCTTCACCTATCCCCCCATACTGCCTCATCTACCCCCCCCATACTGCCTTAATGCCTCACCCCCCTCGTCCAAATAATTTGGTGAGGGGGGGATTATGGTGTGGGGTGGAGGGGGGGATTATGGTGTCGGGGTTGTTTTTCAGGAGTTGGGCTGGGCCCCTTAGTTCCAGTGAAGGGAACTCTTAAGGCATCAGCATACCAAGACATTTTGCACAATTTCATGGCCCCCAACTTAGTGGGAACAGTTTGGGGGGACGGCCCCTTCCCGCTCCAACATGACTGCCCACCAGTGCACAAAGCAAGGTCCATAAAGAGGAACTTGACTGGCCTGCACAGAGTCCTGACCTCAACCCCGATAGAACACCTTTGGGATGCATTAGAGCTGAGACTGTGAGGCCAGGCCTTCTCGTCCAACATCAGTGCCTGACCTTACAAATGCGCTTCTGGAAGAACGGTCAAACATTCCTCATAGACACATCTCCTAAACCTTGTGGACGGCCTTCCCAGAAGAGGTGAAGCTGTTATAGCTGCAAAGAGCGGAGCCAACTCAATATTGAACCCTCCGGACTAAAGACTGGGGTGCCATTAAAGTTCATGGATATGTAAAGGCAGGTG